>NC_138848.1:1017801-1058889 GCF_965183815.1 Platalea leucorodia | reverse complement strand
GTGGGGACCCCTGGGTGTCCCCACGGCCACCGCACCCACGCGTGGCCCCCCCCCCCCCCCCGTGCCCACCGGGGGTCCCCAACCCCTTCCCGGGGGTCCCCAACTCGCCACGCCTCACCCCCCCCCCCCCATCGTGGGGTGTCCCCACACCCCCCCCACGCGTGTCCCCACCCCCCCACGCGTGTCCCCACCCCCCCCCCACGCGTGTCCCCGACCCGAGGCCAGCGGGACAACGGGACATCTGCCACCTCCCATCCGTGTGTGCCACCCCCCGGGTCCCTCCGTGTCGCCCCCACGGGGGACCGGGTCCGGTGCCGAGTGGCCCCGGGGGGGGGTCCCCGCTCGCCACCGGCGCCCTGCGGTCCCGGTCCCGGGCATCCCGGGTCCCCTCCAGCCGGATCCACGCCCCGCGGTCCCGGTCCCGGTCCCGGTGGGTCCCGGTGCCGGTCCCGTTCCCGGTGCCATTCCCGGTCCCGGTGCCGGTCCCGAGCATCCCGGGGGCCCCCTCCAGCCGGGACCCGCGCCCTGCGGTCCCGTTCCCGGTCCCGTTCCCGTCCCCGGTTCCGTTCCCGGTGGATCCCGGTCCCATTCCCGGTCCCGAGCATCCCGGGTCCCCTCCAGCCGGGACCCGCGCCCTGCGGTCCCGGTCCCGGTCCCGTTCCCGTCCCCGGTTCCGTTCCCGGTGGATCCCGGTCCCGGTCCCCGAGCATCCCGGGTCCCGTCCAGCCATGACCATCGCCCTGAGGTCCCGTTCCCGTCCCCGGTCCCGGTGGATCCCGGTCCCATTCCCGGTCCCGAGCATCCCGGGTCCCCTCCAGCCGGGACCCGCGCCCCTGCGGTCCCGGTGCCGGTCCCGTTCCCAGTCCCGGTGCCGTTCCCGGTGGGTCCCGGTGCCGGTCCCGTTCCCGGTGGGTCCCGGTGCCGGTCCCGGTCCCGTTCCCGGTGCCGTTCCCGGTGGGTCCCGGTCCCGTTCCCGGTGGGTCCCGGTCCCGGTCCCGGTGCCGGTGCCCTACCCGCCCGCGGTAGAGCTCCTCCAGCCGCCCGTCGATCCACTGCTCGGTGTCCAGCCGCCGCTGGCAGCTCCCGCCGGTTGTACTTGACCGTGGCCCCGCGCCGGTCGCCGTTGAAGCCCGGGGCTACGGGCGGGGGGTTGAGGTCGCCGGGTGGCGAGGGAGCGGCCGGGGGAAACCCCCCGCCCCTGCCGCCGCCCCCACGCGGTTCGCCGCCATCGCTCGGGACGCGGGGGCCGGGGGCGGCCGGCGGCTATAGGGGGCGGGGGGCGGGGCCGGGGCCAAGGGGGCGGGGCCGGGGGCGGGGCCAAGGGGGGCGGTATAGGGGGAGCTCCCCCCCGCCCCCCTAGAGACCTATAGGGCCCACGGCTCCTCTAACCCTATAGACCCTATGGACCCTATGGACCCTAGAGCCCCCCATAGCCCCCACAGCTCCTGTGAACCCTATAGACCCCATAGCGCCCCATAGCCCCCACAGCTCCCCTAACCCTATAGACCCTATAGCGCCCCATAGCCCCCACAGCTCCTGTGAACCCTATAGACCCTATAGCGCCCCATAGCCCCCACAGCTCCTGTGAACCCTATAGACCCTATAGCGCCCCATAGCCCCCCACAGCTCCTGTGAACCCTATAGACCCTATAGCGCCCCATAGCCCCCACAGCTCCTGTGAACCCTATAGACCCTATAGCGCCCCATAGCCCCCACAGCTCCTGTGAACCCTATAGACCCTATAGCGCCCCATAGCCCCCACAGCTCCTGTGAACCCTATAGACCCTATAGGCCCCCATAGCCCCCACAGCCTCCTGTGAACCCTATAGACCCTATAGCGCCCCATAGCCCCCACAGCTCCTGTGAACCCTATAGACCCTATAGGCCCCTAGTGCCCCCACAGCTCCTGTGAACCCTATAGACCCTATAGGCCCCATAGCCCCCACAGCTCCTGTGAACCCTATAGACCCTATAGCGCCCCATAGCCCCCACAGCTCCTGTGAACCCTATAGACCCTATAGGCCCCCATAGCCCCCACAGCTCCTGTGAACCCTATAGACCCTATAGCGCCCCATAGCCCCCACAGCTCCTGTGAACCCTATAGACCCTATAGGCCCCTAGTGCCCCCACAGCTCCTGTGAACCCTATAGACCCTATAGGCCCCATAGCCCCCACAGCTCTGTGAACCCTATAGACCCTATAGCGCCCCATAGCCCCCACAGCTCCTGTGAACCTATAGACCCTATAGGCCCCCATAGCCCCCACAGCTCCTGTGAACCCTATAGACCCTATAGCGCCCCCATAGCCCCCACAGCTCCTGTGAACCCTATAGACCCTATAGGCCCCTAGCGCCCCCACAGCTCCTGTGAACCCTATAGACCCTATAGGCCCCCATAGCCCCCACAGCTCCTGTGAACCCTATAGACCCTATAGCGCCCCATAGCCCCCACAGCTCCTGTGAACCCTATAGACCCTATAGGCCCCCATAGCCCCCACAGCTCCTGTGAACCCTATAGCCCTCCATAGTGCCCACAGCTCCCCTCACCCTATAATAGCCCCCTATGGCACCCACAGCTCCCCTCACCCTATAGCCCCCTATGGCACCCACAGCTCCCCTCACCCTATAGCCCCCTATAGCCCCCTATGGCACCCACAGCTCCCCTCACCCTATAGCCCCCTATAGCCCCCCCAAACCCCCCATAGCTCCCTATACCTCCCCTCACCCTATAGCTCTCTACAGCCCCCCGTAGCCCCCCCGTAGCCCCCCTCACCCTATAGCCCCTATAGCCCCCTGCAGCTCCGGCTCCCCAGCGGGCGCGGGGCAGGGCCTTTTCCCGCGCCGCATGCAAACGAAGGGGCGGGGCTTGGCGGCAGCACCCCCCCGGGGGGGGCGGAGCTTAGGTAATAGGCGTGGTTTGTTGACGGGGGCGGGGCTTTGGGGAGTGGCGGGGTCTGGCGAGTGGGCGGGGCTTTGGCGAGTGGGCGGGACGCACCTGTGCGGGGCGGGAGGGGCGGAGCTTGGCGGCGGGGCGGGGGGGCGCACCTGTGTGACGCAAGCGGGGCGGGGGCGCACCTGTGTGACGCAAGGCGGCGGCGGCCATGGCGGCCGGGCGGCTCCTCCCGCTCCTCTGGCTGCTGCTCCTGCCCGCGGCCGCCGCCATCGACGCCCGGCCCGGCCCCAACGGCTCCCCCCTGCTCGGTAACGGCAACGGCAACGGCCGCCGCCGGGCCGCGGGGCGGGGCGCGGCCTGCGGGGGCCTCGGGGGGGGCGCGGCCTCCTCAGGGCCCTTCGGGGCGGGGCGGATCCTGAGGGGGGGGGCGCGGCCTTTGAGGGCCCTGAGGGGGTCCCAGCCCTCGGGGGGGGGCCCCGCCTTGAGGGGGCGGGGTCTGAAGCCCTTTGAGGGTCCCTGAGGGGGGGGCTGTGGGTTTGGGGGGGCCCTGAAGGGGTCCCCGCCTTGAGGGGGGAGCTCTGAAGCCCTTTGAGGGTCTCTGGGGGGGGGGCTGTGGGTTTGGGGGGGTCCTGATCTGTGTGTGAGGGGGTCCCCCGCCTTGAGGGGGGGGGCTCTGAACCCCTTTGAGGGTCGCTGGGGGGGGGCTCTGGGTTGGGGGGGCCCTGAGGGGGTCCCGACCCTCGGGGGGGGGCCCTGGGAGGGCTTGAGGGGGGTCCCCGCCTTGAGGAGGGGGCTCTGAACCCCTTTGAGGGTCGCTGGGGGGGGGGCTCTGGGTTTGGGGGGGCCCTGAGGGGGGTCCCGACCCTCGGGGGGGGGGGCCCTGGGAGGGTTTGAGGGGGGTCCCCGCCTTGAGGGGGGGCCTTGAGGGGGGGGCTCTGAAGCCCTTTGAGGGTCTCTGGGGGGGGCTGTGGATTTGGGGGGGAGGCCTGAGGGGGTCCCAACCCTCGGGGGGGTCCCTGGGAGGGTTTGAGAGGGGTCCCCGCCTTGAGGGGGGGGCTCTGAAGCCCTTTGAGGGTCCCTGAGGTGGGGGGGGGGCTGTGGATTTGGGGGGGGCCCTGAGGGGGTCCTGATCTGTGTGTGAGGGGGTCCCCGCCTTGAGGGGGGGGGGGCTCTGAAGCCCTTTGAGGGTCTCGGGGGGGGGCTGTGGTTTTGGGGGGGCCCTGAGGGGGTCCCTGCCTTGAGGGGGGGGGCTCTGAACCCCTTTGAGGGTCCCTGAGGTGGGGGGGGGGGGGGGGCTGTGGATTTGGGGGGGCTTTGGGGAGGGGGCGTCTATGAGGGTCGTGACCTTTGGGGGGGGGGGGGGGCGTGACCTTAGGTCTGAGTGGGGTCCCAGCCCCGAGGAGCGACCCTGGGGGGGGGTGTCCCTAAATCCTCCTTGGGGGGGGGTCCCTAAATCCTCCTGGGGGGGGCCAGGCCCTGCAGGAAGTCCCGGCAGGGAGCGGCCCCCTCGCTACTCCTCCAGGAAGCGCCTCCGTTCCTATTTTTGTCGGTTTTAACCCCAAAATAGCTCACTGGCGGTTCCCTTCGCGGGGAGGGGGCCCGGGGGGGGGGGGGGGGGGCTCAAAAAGGGGGTTTTGCCCCTTTGGAAAACCAACGCGGCTCTCGTTCCCTCCGCTCCGAACTTCCTCCTCGCCACGCGGAAATCCAACCGGAGCCCTCGCCGACGCCCCGGGCTTGCTTTCGGGGTGATTTTTTTTTGGGGGGTGGGGGTTTCAAAGCCCCCCCTCACCCCCCCGCCCCCAACCTTGGGGTGAGGGGGCAGATTCAGCCCCCCGCCGCGGGATCCGTCCCGCTCCCTCGGGATGAAGCATCGGCGAGAAGCCGGATTCCCGGTTATCCCAAGCGGCCGGGAGCCCTCGAGGGAGCGAGTTCGGTCGGTCGCTGCCCTCCAATCTCCGTAAACAGGAAACAACTTGCACTTTTAAACCCAGTTCGTTACCTCGGCGCCTTAACGAGGAAGAAATTCAGGCCCGTTCCAAGCTGCCGGAGCCCAATCCCATTGGAATTTTCTCTTCCCGAGCCAAAAATGTGGCTTTTGGGGGCTTTTTTTGGCTGTATTTCCTCATTTTTAGCTGGAAATGGGGTCCCGGCCGGGTAATTTTGCGGCATCGGGAGCGTCCGTGGCCACCGGCCCGGTAAATCCGCGTACCGCCGGCTCCAAACCCCGGGGGCGGCGTTCGGTTGGGGGGGGGGGGGCAGCATGCGGAGCCCCCCCCGTCCCCTCCGGGGACCCCCGCCTCCCCCAAAAGTCGCTTTCGTGATGGGAGATTTTGGTAAAGCCCAAATTGAGGGATTTAGGCTGGGTTTTGTCTAAAACTGGAAGTTTCTGGCTCTTTGGTTTATTATTATTAGTATTATTAGTATTAGTATTTGGTTTATTATACGGTTTATTCTTATTATTCAGTTTATTCTTATTATTTCGTCTATTATTTTAGGTTTATTCTTATCATTTGGCCTATTATTTTAGGTTTATTATTATTTGCTTTATTATTGTCAGATTATTATTATTTTGTTATTGTCAATTTATTCTTATTATTTGGTTTACTCTTATGGTCTATTATTTGCAGATTATTATTATTTGGTCTATTATTTTCGGTTTATTCTTATTTGGTTATTATTTTCGGTTTATTCTTATTTGGTCTGTTATTTTTGGTTTATTCGTATTATTTGGTCTGTTATTTTTGGTTTATTCGTATTATTTGGTCTGTTATTTTTGGTTTATTCTTATTATTTGGTCTGTTATTTTTGGTTTATTCTTATTATTTGGTTTATTATTGTCAGTTTATTCTTATTTTTTGGTCTATTATTGTCGGTTTATTCTTATTTTTTGGTCTATTATTATTTGCTTTATGATTGCCGGTTTATTCTTATTATTTGCTCTATGATAGCCAGTTTGTTACTATTATTTGCTTTATGATTGCCGGTTTATTACTATTATTTGGTTAATTATTTATTATCCCGGTGGACTCGCCTTCGCTCCGGCCCCGGCGCATCGCTCGCTGCCCGATTTCCGGCAGCGCAGGCAGGGCTGCAGGCAGGGGGGGGCCGCTGGATGATATGGGGGGGGGGATAATTTGCCTTTCGGGCTGTGCCGCGTGCCGGGAATCGGCGCCGAGCCGGTAAATCCCTTCCCAAACCGGGGAGGAGGCGTCCGGCCCCCCAAAATTTGGGGAAAGCGGGATTTGGTCGTGGTAATTAATGTCATTTTTTTAAAATTTTCCCTCCCGGCAGAGCTCTGCGCGCTGCCGAAGGCGGTGGGACGCTGCCGGGCCTCCATGCTGCGCTGGTGGTTCAACGGCACCGGCGGCTCCTGCCAAAGCTTCGTCTTCGGCGGCTGCGAGGGGAACGCCAACAACTTCCTGACGGAGCGGGAATGTCGGGAGAGCTGCGTCCCCGGCGCGGGTAAGGGCGCCGCGGAGAGGGGATCGGCCCATGCCACCAGATCGGGTTATTTGGGGTTTTTTTTTAATTGTTTTGGCATCAAACACCCCAAAATAAGCCACCAAATTCAGTCATTCTATGGTTTTGGTGCCAAAACCCCCGAAATAACCCAAGAAATCGGGTTATATTGGGTTTTTTTTACTGTTTTGGCATCAAACACCCCAAAATAAGCCACCAAATTGGGTTGGTTTATGGTTTTGGTGCCAAAACCCCCAAAATAAGCCACCAAATTGGGTCATTCTATGGTTTTGGTGCCAAAACCCCCAAAATAACCCAACAAATCAGGTTATATTGGGTTTTTTTTACTGTTTTGGCATCAAACACCCCAAAATAAGCCACTAAATTGCGTTGGTTTATGGTTTTGGTGCCAAAACCCCGAAAATAAGCCACCAAATTGGGTTACATTGGGGTTTTTTCACCGTTTTGGCGTCAAACACCCCAAAATAAGCCACCAAATTGGGTCATTCTATGGTTTTGGTGCCAAAACCCCCAAAATAACCCAACAAATCAGGTTATATTGGGGTTTTTTTACTGTTTTGGCATCAAACACCCCAAAATAAGCCACCAAATTGCATTGGTTGATTGTTTTGGTGCCAAAACCCCCAAAATAACCCAACAAATGGGGTTACATTGGGTTTTTTTTACTGTTTTGGCATCAAACACCCCAAAATAACCCACCAAATTGGGATATTTTGGGTTATTTCTTATTATTTTGGTGTCAAACACCTCAAAATACTCCACCAAATTGGGTTATTTTATTCTTTTGCTGCCAAAACCCCTGAAATAACCCACCAAATTGGGTTGTTCTAGGGTTTTTTTTACTGTTTTGGCATCAAAACCCCCAAATAACCCACCAAATTCGGTTGTTTTAGGGTTTTTTTTTATTGTTTCGGTGTCCAACACCCCAAAACAACCCACCAAATTGGGCTATTTTGGGTTATTTCTTATTATTTTGGTGTCAAACACCTCAAAATAATCTACCAAACTGGGTTATTTTCTATTTTTGGTGCCAAAACTCCCCAAACAACCCACCAAACTGGGTTGTTTGGGTTATTTTTTATTATTTTGATGCCAAACACCCCAAAACAACCCACCGAACTGGGCGACTTTAGGATTTATGGGTTTTTTTATCGTTTCCCCCAGCGGCGGAGAAACCCGAGCATCGCGCCAAGCAGCCCGACGCCGACTCCGCCTACGACGGTAAAACCTCACCGCGCCGCTCGCCGCCGCCAAATCCTTTTCCCCGCTTCTTTCCTAAAGGAATTTGGGGGAAGGGGGGGGGGTCTGCACCCAACGGACCCCCACCTAAATTCGCCCCCCTCCCAGAGTACTGCGCCGTCCCCCGGGTGACCGGCCCGTGCCGCGCCTCCTTCCCGCGCTGGTACTACAGCCCGGCGAACCGAACCTGCCGCCGATTCACCTACGGCGGCTGCCGGGGAAATAAAAACAACTACCAGAACGAAGAGGAATGTTTAAACCGCTGCGGTCTCAAACCAGGTGAGGTTTTTTTATGTCTGTCCCCCCCCCACCTCGGGGACATCTCCGTGTCACCCCCCCGTCACCATCTCACACCAGTTTCCCTCCCCGCAGAAGATACTGGCGGCACCGGTGCCGATTTCGGCGGCGATTTCCTCTCTAGCAAAGGTAAGCGCCGGCGCGGCTCCGCTCCCCGCCTCCCTCGGGGACGCGGGTGACACCCTAACGTCACCTCTTTTATTTTTTTCTTTTCGGGTTCCGCAGTGCTGGTACTGGGGGTGCTGCTGGGAATCCTGGCAGCCATTTTGTTGGGTTACGTGACCGACGTCACCATCAAAACGTGCCGGAGAAAACCGGAGCTGCCGGGAGCGGGAATGGGATGGAGCCCCGGGGACGACAAGGAATACCTGATGAGCAACGCCTACACCCTCTGAGGGGGGGGCACCCCCTCTTTGTGGGCCCCCCCCAAAGCGAGAGACCCCCCCCAAAATGAGTTTTCTGGTGCATTTTGGGCACCTCGCTTGTTTGTTATAATTTTTTTCTCTCTTTTTTTTTTTCCCTGGGTTTTTTTTAAGAAATTCTTTTGTAGAAAAACAGGGTTGTGGGGAAATCGCTACTGGGGGGGTGGGGGGAGCCCCCCCCCCCGACCACCCACTCCCCCGGGGGGGGGGGTTCGCCCACCTTCCCTGGCTTTTCCCACCGGGAATTAGTGGCCAGCTGGACCCAAGGGGGCCGGGCCCCTCGCCCAGTGATTTTGGGGGGGGTCCCAGTGATTTGGGGGGGTCCCAGTGATTTTGGGGGGACCCCGTCCCCTTGCTTTTGGGGGTGGGGGGGGGGGTCTTTGTGATTGTTGTGTCGAATCAACCGGATTTAGGGTTTAATTATTAATTGTGGGGGTGGGTTTTTTTATTTTATACGTTATAATTTTGGGGTTTTTTTTTTCCTGAATAAAGGGAGTTGTGAACCACCCTCTGGGGGGGGCTCGGGATTCTTGGGGTGGGTGGGGGGCACCCCAAAAGCGCCTGGGGGGGGGGGGGGTGAGGGGCTTAAACTTGGGGTGGGGGGAGCTCTTTGATGGGGCTGGGACCCCCCAAGCCTGGATGAGGCCCTTTTTTTTGGGGGGAAGGGGGGGGAAAATGGGGTGTCCAGACCCCTGTAGGTATTGGGGGGGGCACTGGCACCCCCTCATCTGTGTGTATCCCCCCCCCCCAGCACCCCAAATCCGCCAGCTCGGCGAGGATAAACCCGGCTGGGCCGGATCCGGGACACGCCCTGGGGGGGGGGGGGTGTCCCCCAAACCTGCTGGGGAAAATTGGGGTGTCAAGGGGGGGGTGGAAGGGGTAGAACTGTCCCTGTTTTAGGTGGGGGGGGGCCTGAACCTTGCCCCCCCACCCATCCACGCAAACAAAAATATGGGGACCCCACCCCCCCGGGAGGCGCCGCCCAGGGCAAGGTCCCCCCCCCCCGCCCCCGCCCCGCGCACCCATAAAAACCGGGGGGGGTCGGGGCGACGCCGCAGCCGCCGGCAGCTCCCCCCGCCATGGACAAGCAGCACCACAAGGAGTCGGGCAAGAAGCACAAGGTGAGGGGCTACGGGGACCCCCCCCCCCCCCCAAAAAATCCCTGGGATCCCCCCCAAACCCCAGCACCCCACAGCCCCGGGGCCCCCACACCCCTGGGACCCCAAATTCTGGCACCCCATAGCCCTGGGACCCTGCACCCCACAGCCCTGGGACCCCAAATTCTGGCACCCCATAGCCCTGGGACCCCCCCCCCCAACACTGGGACCCTGCACCCCACAGCCCTGGGACCCCCACAGCCCTGGGACCCCAAACTCTGGCACCCCATAGCCCTGGGAGCCCCCCCATGACAGTGGGACCCTGCACCCCACAGCCCTGGGACCCCCATGGCCCTGAAACCCCCCCCCCTTGAATCTGGGAGACCCCAAATTCTGGCTCCCCATAGCCCTGGGACCCCCTCTTCCTAATCTGGGGACCCCCACACCCCTGGAACCCCCAAATTCTGGCTACCCATAGCCCAGGGACCCCCCCCATGACACTGGGACGCTGCACCCCACAGCCCTGGGACCCCCCACATCCCTGGGACCCCCAAACTCTGGTACCCCATAGCCCAGGGACCCCCAATTCTGGCACCCCATAGCCCTGGGGACCCCTACACCCTGGCACCCCAAACTCTCAAGACACCCCCCCCCCTCCCCCAGCCCAGAGACCCCCACACCCCCAAAGCCCCTGGACCCCCCTCTGCTCTAGGGACCCCCCCTCCCCACTCTGGGGACCCCCCACCTTTGGGACCCCCCCTCCCCAAACTGGGGACCCCCAATCCCAGCCCCCTACAGCCCCAGAACCCCCATGGGACCAGGACACCCCTCCAGCCTGGGACCCCCCCCCACCAGAACCCCACACCCTGCCCCCCACCCCCACCCTAGGGACCCCCCAAGCTGGGTGGGGGGCACCCAAAGGCCCCCCCCAACTTTCCCCCCCTCCCCCCCCAGGACGGCCACTCCTCGGACTCGTCCAGTTCCAGCTCCGGCTCCGACAATGAGGGGAAGGTAAGGACACAGCCCCCCGCCCCCCCGGTGTCCCCTGCACCCCCAAAACCCCCCCGGGTGTCCCTGGGGGGTGGGGGGACACAGCCCTGTGACCCCCCCCGTTGTCCCTGTCCCCCCCCCACAGCACCACGAGCACAAGAAGAAGGAAAAAGTGCACAAAAAACCCAAAGAGAAGAAAAAGGAGAAGAAAAGTCACTGAGGGGGGGGGGACAGGAGGTGACAAAGGGGTGACAAGAGGGTGACAACACCCCCCCCCCCCATGGGGTGTCACCCATCCCCCCCTCCCCGCTAATAAAGACGTCACCGGCGCAAAGTCCACGGGTGTCACACCCTGGGGTGGGTGGGGACGAAGCCACGGGGGCGGGGGGGCACCCCAAAATCCGTGGGGGGGGGGTGGGAATGACGAGGCAGCTCCCCGAGGTGGCGGGGAGGGGGGGGGGCTGGAAGGAGGAGACCCCCCCAAAACAGGGGGGGAACCCCACGAGGGATGCTGCGCCCCTAAAAGCAATACCCGTGATATTGGGGGGGGTCCCCGATAGCCAAAGCCCCCCCCAAAGCAGGGTAACCCCCCCCAAGCAGGTTAAACTCCCCAAAGTGGGGTGCACCCCCCCAAAAGTGGGGTTAAACTCCTCAAAAGTGGGGTAAACACCCCCCAAAATGGGGTAAAAACCACCTAAAAGTGGGGTTAAACTCCCCGAAGTGGGGTGCACCCCCCCAAAAGTGGGTTAAACCCCCCCAAAGCGGGGTAAAAACCACCCAAAAGTGGGGTGCACCCCCAAAAGCGGAGTTAAACCCCCCCCAAAAGCGGAGTAAAAGTCGCAAAGTGGGGTGCACCCCCCCAAAAGCAGGGTAAACCCCCCCCAAAGCGGGGTAAACCCCCCAAAGGTGGGGTAACCCCCTCAAAAGTGGGGTAAAACCCCCCTAAAGCGGGGTAAAACCCCCCAAAGGTGGGGTAACCCCCTCAAAAGCGGGGTAAACCCCCCCTAAAGTGGGGTAACCCCCTCAAAAGCGGGGTAAAACCCCCCTAAAGCGGGGTAAAACCCCCCAAAGGTGGGGTAACCCCCTCAAAAGCGGGGTAAAACCCCCCTAAAGTAGGGTAAAACCCCCCAAAGGTGGGGTAACCCCCTCAAAAGCGGGGTAAAACCCCCCTAAAGCGGGGTAAAACCCCCCTAAAGTTGGGGTAACCCCCTCAACAGCAGGGTAAAACCCCCCTAAACTGGGGTAAAACCGCCTCAACAGTGGGGTAAACCCCCCCTAAAGCGGGGTAACCCCCCCCCCAAAGTGGGGTAACCCCCCAAAAACCCGGGGTACGGACACCACACAGGCGCACCGCGCTGCGTTTATTGAAGCAGCTGAGGGCAAAGCGGGGTTCGGGGGTAAAAAGTGGCAGGGTTCTTTTTTTTTTGGGGGGGTGTCGTCGGGTAAAAAGTGGGGTTCAGGGGTCCCCCCCTCACCTGAGGAGGTGGTAGGTGAGCCAGTACATGAAGAGCGGCTGGGCGGCGGCGATGGCCATGGTCAAGTACATCCGCAACTGGTTTTTGGCCCCTCGCACCAGCACCCCCTCGGCCGCCGCCTCCGACAGCAGCTTCAGCCGCAGCGTCCTGATCTGGGGGAGGTAACAAAAAGGGGTGAAGCGCCCCCAAAAAACCCCAGCCCCCCCAAAACCCCCCCCCCCCTTTTTTTTTTACCATAAAGACGAAGATGCTGAGGCAGCACCAGCTCAGCACCACGTAGTAACCGGTTCGGCCGAAGAGGAGGCCGGAGATGAGGCCGATGATCATCCTGCCGTCAGGCGGGGTGGGTTATTAGGGTGCAGCCCCCCCCAAAACCCCTCCCCACCCCCGAACCCCCCCTAAAAAAATCTCTCACCCCACGTATTTGTAGCCGGCGAAGGCGAGGAGGTCGATGGTGGTGAGGTCGGTGTTGACGGTGACGAGGTAGAGGCTGAAGAGGACGGCCAGCACCTCCACGATCAGCCAGGCCAGCGCCGAGCTCGCCTGCAAGCCCAGGCTGTCGGGGGAGAATCTGGGGGGGGGGACACCCCCAAAATTGGGGGGGTCAGGGGGGGAATCTGCCACCTGGGGGGAGGCCTTGGGGATGGGGGGAGTGGCCTCGGGGTGGCTTTGGGGGCAAGGGGGGGCCTTGCGGACAGGGTGGTGGCCTCAGGAGGCAGCTTTGGGGACAAGGGGGGGCCTTGGGGACAAGGGGGGGGCCTCAGGGGGTGGCTTTGGGGACAAGGGGGGGCCTTGGGGACAGGGTGGTGGCCTCAGGGGGTGGCTTTGGGGACGAGGGGGGCCTTGGGGATGGGGTGGTGGCCTCCGGGGGTGGCTTTGGGGACAAGGGGGGGCCTTGGGGACAGGGTGGTGGCCTCAGGGGGCGGCTTTGGGGATGAGGGGGACCTTGGGGACAGGGCATGGGCTTAGGAGGTGGCTTTGGGGACAAGGGGGTGGCTTTAGGGACAGAGGGCAGCCTTGGGGACAAGGGGGGGGCCTCAGGGGGTGGCTTTGGGGACAAGGGGGGGCCTTGGGGACAGGGTGGTGGCCTCAGGGGGTGGCTTTGGGGATGAGGGGGACCTTGGGGACAGGGCATGGGCTTAGGAGGTGGCTTTGGGGACAAGGGGGTGGCTTTAGGGACGGGGCGCAGCCTTGGGGACGAGGGGGTGGCCCTTGGGGACGAGGGGGTGGCCTCGGGGACGGGGTCCTCACCTGTTTTGGGTGCCCAGCGCCAAGCCGGCGACGAGGATGTAGGTGATGAAGGCCATCACTGCGGGGAGGGGGGGGACACACGTCACTGGGGGGGGGACAGGGACATCGGGGGGGTCCCCAAGGGGCTCCCCGGGGACCGGGGGGTGACAAATACCCGGGATGTAGAGATCGGGGGCGTTGACGTCGAAGCGGGGGGCGACCGGGGCGTCCTGCTGGTACCGCACCTGCCAGTCCTGGGGGGGGGGGCACCCCGTTAGGGCCCCCCGGGCTCCGATAATGCCCCCCCCCGCCCAGTACCGGGCCCCCCCCGCCCGGTACCGGGCCCCTGACCCCCGGTACCGGTCCCCCCCACCCTAGTACCGGTCTCCCCGACCCCCGGTACCGGTCCCTCCCGCCCGCTACCGGCCCCCGACCCCGGTACCGAGCCCCCCCCCCCCCCCCGGTACCCAGCCCCCGACCCCCGGTACCGCTCCCTCCCGCCTGCTACCGGCCCCCGGCCCCGGTACCGAGCCCCCCCGCCCTGGTACCGGTCTCCCCGACCCCCGGTACCGGTCTCCCCGACCCCTCAACCCCCGGTACCGGTCTCCCCGACCCCCTCCTCACCTGATGCACGAAGGGAAAAACGAGGAGCCCGAGTTTCCTCCCCACGTAGACGGTGTCCACGGCGAAATAATACTTCAGCCTCCCCACCGGGATGAACCGGTCGAGCTGCAGGGCGAGGCGGGGGTTACAAAGCCGTCCCGGTAACCGGTCACGCAGCCCCCCCCCACCCGTGTCCGTGTCCCCCGTTCCCACTCACGTTACGGTCCACGATGTCGCGGCCCTGGCTGGCCAAGGAGCTGCCGTAAGCCACGGCCAGGCTGGATACCGGTTCGCTCAGGAAGGAAGCGGGCGGTGGGTACGGGGAGGAGGAGGGCGGCGGAGCTCCGTAACCCCGACCGGGCTGGGCCCCGCCGCCTCCCGCCGCGCTGGTATCATCGAAGAGAGGGTGGGGATCGGCCATACGCGGGGCCGCCGCCGGTACCCGGCGTTTAGGGGCTGCGGGGAGAGGGAAGGTGAGGCCGGGGAGGGAGCCGGGACCGGGACCGGACCCTGCCGCCCCCCCCAACCGCGCTCACGGTGCCGCGTCGCCCCGTCCAGCTCCATCCCGCCGCCGCCTCTCCCCTACTTCCGCTTCCGCCAGCCCCACGTGACCCCCTTGGCGCCGCGCCGATTGGTCCGCCGCGCCGGAAGTCGTTGGCTTCTGGCTGCCGCCCGAGAGCTGGCAGGGGACCGGAAGCCGAGGCGAGGGGGGAGGAGCCGTGACGCTGTGCCCGGCTTCAAGATGGCGGCGCTTGCCAGGCCTGGTGTCGCCATGGCGACGGAGTAGGCGCGGGCGGGGCCTGGTGGCCTCAGGGCTACGGTGTGATGGCCACGGGGCTGGTCCTGGTGGCCATGGTGGCCCCAGGGCCGCAATGTGATGGCCACAGGGCTGGTCCTGGTGGCCATGGTGGCCCCAGGGATGGCCACAGGGCCACAGCGTCACAGTCACAGGGCTGGCCATGGTGGCCATGGTGGCCCCAGGGCCACAATGTGATGGCCACGGGGCTGGTCCTGGTGGCCATGGTGGCCCCAGGGCCGCGATGTGATGGCCACAGGGCTGGTCCTGGTGGCCATGGTGGCCCCAGGGCCTTGGTGGCCCCAGGGATGGCCACAGGGCCACAGCGTCACAGTCACAGGGCTGGCCATGGTGGCCCCAGGGCCACGATGTGATGGCCACAGGGCTGGTCCTGGTGGCCATGGTGGCCCCAGGGCCTTGGTGGCCCCAGGGATGTCCCTAGGCTGCTGCGTGATGGCCACGGGGCTGCTCCTGGTAGCCATGGTGTCCCAAGGAATGTCCCCAGGGCCATGGTGTCATGGCCACGGGGAAGGCTGTGGTGGCCATGGTGGCCCCAGGGCCATGGTGTCCCAAGGGATGTCCCCAGGGCCATGGTGTGATGGCCGCAGGGCTGGCCATGGTGGCCATGGGGTCCCCAGGACCACGGTGTGATGGCCACAGGGATGGCCATGGTGGCCATGGTGGCCCCAGGGACACAACATCATGGCCACAGGGATGGCCATGGTGTCATGGCCACGGGGATGGCTGTGGTGGCCATGGTGGCCCCAGGGATGTCCCCAGGGTCGCAGCGTCATGGCTACAGGGATGGCCACGGTGTCCCCAGGGCCATGGTGTCCCCACGGTGTCCCCACGGTGTCCCCAGGGCCACGATGTCCCCAGGGCCATGGTGGCCATGGTGTGCCCAGGGTTATGGTGTCCCCACAGTGTCCCCAGGGCCATGGTGGCCACGGTGTCCCCACGGTGTCCCCAGGGCCACGATGTCCCCAGGGCCATGGTGGCCATGGTGTGCCCAGGGTTATGGTGTCCCCACAGTGTCCCCAGGGCCATGGTGGCCACGGTGTCCCCACGGTGTCCCCAGGGCCACGATGTCCCCAGGGCCATGGTGGCCATGGTGTGCCCAGGGCTGTGGTGTCCCCACAGTGTCCCCAGGGCCATGGTGGCCATGGTGTGCCCAGGGCCATGGTGTCCCCACAGTGTCCCCAGGGCCATGGTGGCCACGGTGTCCCCATGGTGTCCCCAGGGCCATGGTGGCCACGGTGTCCCCAGGGCTGTGGTGTCCCCATGGTGTCCCCAGGGCCATGGTGGCCGTGGTGTGCCCAGGGCCATGGTGTCCCCACAGTGTCCCCAGGGCCATGGTGTCCCCAGGGCTGTGGTGTCCCCAGGGCAATGATGTCCCCATGGTGTCCCCAGGGCTGTGGTGTCCCCATGGTGTCCCCGGGGTGTCCCCAGGGCCATGGTGGCCGTGGCATCCCCAGGGTGTCCCCAGGGCTGTGGCATCCCCAGGGTGTCCCCAGGGCTGTGGTGTCCCCAGGGTGTCCCCAGGGCCATGGTGGCCATGGTGTCCCCAGGCCTGTGGTGTCCCCACAGTGTCCCCAGGGCCATGGTGGCCGTGGTGTCCCCAGGGCTGTGGTGTCCCCAGGGTGTCCCCAGGGCCATGGTGGCCATGGTGTCCCCAGGCCTGTGGTGTCCCCACAGTGTCCCCAGGGCCATGGTGGCCGTGGTGTCCCCAGGGCTGTGGTGTCCCCACAGTGTCCTCAGGGCCATGGTGGCCATGATGTCCCCACAGTGTCCCCAGGGCCATGGTGGCCATGGTGTCCCCAGGGCTGTGGTGTCCCCACAGTGTCCCCAGGGCCATGGTGGCCATGATGTCCCCACAGTGTCCCCAGGGCCACGGTGGCCGTGGTGTCCCCAGGGCTGTGGTGTCCCCATGGTGTCCCCAGGGCCATGGTGGCCGTGGTGTCCCCAGGGCTGTGGTGTCCCCATGGTGTCCCCAGGGCCATGGTGGCCGTGGTGTCCCCAGGGCTGTGGTGTCCCCATGGTGTCCCCAGGGCCATGGTGGCCGTGGTGTCCCCAGGGCTGTGGTGTCCCCACGGTGTCCCCACAGTGTCCCCAGGGCCACAGTGGCCGGGGTGTCCCCAGGGTGTCCCCGCGGTGTCCCCGCGGTGTCCCCGGGGTGCCCCGTCCCCGCAGCCCCCCCCGCGGCCGGGCAGGGCCCCCCACGTCCTCGTCACCCCCCCCCCCCCCGTGACGTCACCGCGGCGGCGGCGGGAGGAAACCGCCGGGTCCCGTGGGAGCGCGTGACGCTCCCGTGACCGCCCCGGGCGCTGGCGGGGGGACAGACGGACACCCCGTCCGTCCGTCCGTCCGGCCCGCCGCGGCCTGCTGCCTGCCGCCCAGTCCCCCCAGTCCCACCCCGGTACTGGGCACCCCAGTCCCACCCCAGTATCGGGCACCCCGGTTGCACGCCGACGCTGCACAGCCCAGTAGGATCCCGATGGCCCAGTTCTCCCCCATTGCCGGTCATCCCAGTTGCCTCCCGTTACTGGTCACCCCAGTTGCACCCCAATTCTCAGTACCCCCTGTTACCAGTCCCCCCAGTTACCCCCCCATTACTGGTCACCCCAGTTGCACCCCAATTCTCAGTACCCCCTGTTACCAGTCACCCCAGTTCCCCCCCC
This sequence comes from Platalea leucorodia, assembly GCF_965183815.1. Lineage (NCBI taxonomy): Eukaryota > Metazoa > Chordata > Aves > Pelecaniformes > Threskiornithidae > Platalea > Platalea leucorodia. Next base: position 1,041,691 of record NC_138848.1, on the reverse strand, counting down.
ATTACTGGTCACCCCAGTTCCCTCCCATTACTGGTCATCCCAGTTCCCCCTTGTTACTGGTCACCCCAGTTGCACCCCAACACCCCAGTTCCCCCCCATTACTGGTCACCCCAGTTGCCCCGCTTTACTGGTCACCTCAGTTGCACCCCAGTTCCCCAGTTCCCCCCCCATTACTGGTCACCCCAGTTCCTCCCTGTTACTGGTCACCCCAGTTGCACCCCAATGCCCCAGTTTCCCCCCATTACCAGTCACCCCAGTTACCCCCCCATTACTGGTCACCCCAGTTCCCCCCCGTTACCAGTCTCCCCAGTTCCCCCCGTTACCAGTCACCCCAGTTCCCCCCTGTTACTGGTCACTCCAGTTGCACCTCAATTCCCAGTTCCCCCTCGTTACTGGTCCCACCAGTTCCCCCTCGTTACCAGTCGCCCCAGTTCCCCCCTGTTACTGGTTTCCCCAGTTTCCCCCCGTTACCAGTCACCCCAGTTCCCCCCTGTTACTGGTCACTCCAGCTGCACCTCAATTCCCAGTTCCCCCCTGCTACTGGTCACCCCAGTTGCACCCCAGTTCCCTCCCATTACTGGTCACCCCAGTTCCCCCCTGTTACTGGTCACCCCAGTTGCACCCCAATTCCCAGTTCCCCCCTGTTACTGGTCACCCCAGTTGCCCCGCTTTACTGGTCAGCTCAGTTGCACCCCAGTTCCATAGTTCCCCCCCATTACTGGTCCCACCAGTTCCCCCCTGTTACCAGTCACCCCAGTTCCCCCCCATTACTGGTCATCCCAGTTGCCCCCCTTTACTGGTCACCTCAGTTGCACCCCAGTTCCCCCCCATTACTGGTCCCACCAGTTCCCCCCTGTTACCAGTCACCCCAGTTACCCCCTATTACCAGTCACCCCAGTTCCCCCCTGTTACTGGTCACTCCAGCTGCACCTCAATTCCCAGTTCCCCCCTGCTACTGGTCACCCCAGTTGCACCCCAGTTCCCTCCCATTACTGGTCACCCCAGTTCCCCCCTGTTACTGGTCACCCCAGTTGCACCCCAATTCCCAGTTCCCCCCTGTTACTGGTCACCCCAGTTGCCCCGCTTTACTGGTCAGCTCAGTTGCACCCCAGTTCCATAGTTCCCCCCCATTACTGGTCCCACCAGTTCCCCCCTGTTACCAGTCACCCCAGTTCCCCCCCATTACTGGTCATCCCAGTTGCCCCCCTTTACTGGTCACCTCAGTTGCACCCCAGTTCCCCCCCATTACTGGTCCCACCAGTTCCCCCCTGTTACCAGTCACCCCAGTTACCCCCTATTACTGGTCACCCCAGTTCCTCCCTGTTACTGGTCACCCCAGTTGCACCCCAATGCCCCAGTTTCCCCCCATTACCAGTCACCCCAGTTACCCCCCCATTACTGGTCACCCCAGTTCCCCCCCGTTACCAGTCTCCCCAGTTCCCCCCGTTACCAGTCACCCCAGTTCCCCCCTGTTACTGGTCACTCCAGTTGCACCTCAATTCCCAGTTCCCCCTCGTTACTGGTCCCACCAGTTCCCCCTCATTACCAGTCGCCCCAGTTCCCCCCTGTTACTGGTTTCCCCAGTTTCCCCCCGTTACCAGTCACCCCAGTTCCCCCCTGTTACTGGTCACTCCAGCTGCACCTCAGTTCCCAGTTCCCCCCTGCTACTGGTCACCCCAGTTGCACCCCAGTTCCCCCCCATTACCAGTCACCCCAGTCCCCCCCTGTTACTGGTCACCCCAGTTGCACCCCAATTCCCAGTTCCCCCCTGTTACTGGTCACCCCAGTTGCACCCCAGTTCCCCCCGTTACCAGTCACCCCAGTCCCCCCCTGTTACTGGTCACCCCAGTTGCACCCCAATTCCCAGTTCCCCCCTGTTACTGGTCACCCCAGTTGCACCCCAGTTCCCCCCGTTACCAGTCACCCCAGTTCCCCCGTTACTGGTCACCCCAGTTGCACCCCAATTCCCAGTTCCCCCCTGTTACTGGTCCCACCAGTTGCACCCCAGTTCCCCCCGTTACCAGTCACCCCAGTTCCCCCCTGTTACTGGTCACCCCAGTTGCACCCCAGTTCCCCCCATTACCAGTCACCCCAGTCCCCCCCCGTTACTGGTCACCCCAGTTGCACCCCAATTCCCAGTCCCCCCCTGTTACTGGTCACCCCAGTTGCACCCCAATTCCCAGTCCCCCCCCTGTTACTGGTGACCCCAGTTGCACCCCAATTCCCAGTCCCCCCTGTTACTGGTGACCCCAGTTGCACCCCAATTCCCAGTTCCCCCCTGTTACTGGTCCCACCAGTTGCTGCCCCCCGCCCCCCCCCGACGGGGCGGGTCCCGGTGTGACCGGAGGCCGCGGCGATGGGCGCAGGAGCCCGGGGACGGGGCGGGGGAGCGCCCGGAGGCTGCGGTGATGGGCGCGGGGCGGGGGCCGCTCCCGGGGCCGCCCAGAGGCCGCGGTGACGGGCGCGGGGGTGGGGGGGTGGGGGGGGGGCCGGGACCGGAGGCTCCGGTTCAAGGGCGAGGGGACCGGAGGCCGCGGTGAGGGGCGCGGGGCGATGGGGCGCGGCGCGGCGCTGCTGGCGCTGGCTTACGCGGGGCTGCTGCTGCTGGGGGCCCTGGGGCTGCGGGCGCTGGAGGGGCCCCCCCGGCCCCCCCGGCCCCCCAACGGCTCCGAGTGGGACCTCGCCACCGCCTTCCTCTTCGTCACCACCCTCCTCACCACCGTGGGTAAGGGCGGCACCCGCGGGGGGGCAGGGACCCCCCGGCCCCGGCACCCCCCGGCCCCGGGACCCCCGGGACCACCCCGGCACCCCAGGACCCCCGGGACCCCCGTTTGCACCGGGACCCCCCCGCACCCCAGGGCCCCGGGACCCCCCTGCACCCAGGGACCCCCTGCACCTCAGGACCCCCGGGACCCCTGTGCACCCCAGGGACCCCAGGATCCCCAGGATCCCCCTGCACCCAGGGACCCCCCTGCGCCCCAGGATCCCCGGGACCCCCAGGATCCCCAGGACCCCCCTGCACCCAGGGACCCCCTGCACCCCAGGGACCCCCTGCACCCCGGGAGCCCCCTGCACCCAGGGAGCCCCAGGATCCCCAGGACCCCCCCTGCACCCCAGGGACCCCCTGCACCCCGGGACCCCCCCTGCACCCCAGGAACCCCCAGGATCCCCAGGATCCCCCTGCACCCCGGGACCCCCCTGCACCCCAGGAACCCCCAGGATCCCCAGGGACCCCCCCTGCACCCCAGGGACCCCAGGACCCCCAGAATCCCCAGGACCCCCCAGGCACCCAAGGATCCCCATGTGCACTGGGACCCCCCTGCACCCCAGGACCCCCAGGACTCCCCTGCACCCAGGACCCCTGGGACCCCCAGGCCCCCCCTGCACCCCAGAATCTCCAGGACCTCCCTGCACCCAGGACCCCCGGGACCCCCCTTACACCCCAAGACCCCCACCTCATCCCCCCCCCACCTCACCCCAAGACCCCTGGGGTGGGGTATGGGTGGGGGGGGCACCCACTAACCCCCCCTTTCCCCCCCTCCCCAACCAGGCTACGGCTCGGTGGCCCCGCTCTCGGCGGCCGGCAAAGCCTTCTGCATGGCCTACGCCGTGGTGGGCGTCCCCATCACCATGTTGACCTTGACGGCGACCGTTCGGCGCTTGACGGCTCCCTTGATCGACCGGCCCCGGTTGTACCTCCAGGCGCGTTGGGGCTACAGCCGGCGCGGGGCCGCCCGTACCCACTTCGGCGTCGCGGCGGGGGTGGCTTTGGGGGTCCTGGTGCTGCTCCCCGCCGCCGGGGGTTCTACCTCCTCGAAGGCACCTGGACCTACTTGGACGCCGTCTACTTTTGCGGTCATCTCCCTCGGCACCATCGGATTGGGAGACCTCGTCCCGGCCGAGAAATTCGGTCAACCGTGGAGACAACTCTACCAAGTGGCCGTCGCCGGTGAGTGGAATTTGGGGAGGGAACCCCCAAATTTGAGGGGGGGTCTTGGGTCTTGGTTGGGTTCTTGACGTCTCGTCCCACCAGCGTATCTGCTGTTGGGGTTGACGGGCGTCCTGCTGTTGGCGCAGAGCTTCCGTCGGTTGGCCGAGCTCGGCGGCGGCGGCGCCGCGGCGGCGGCGGAGGAAGGCGCCGGGTTGTTGGAGGGGAGGAGGGGGGGGTGGGGGGGCGCGGGGGCGGGGGGGACGCCGTCAATGGGTAGCACCCTTGGGTGGGGATGGGGCAATAAAAGGGTGCCCGATGCAGGTGCCGCGTTCACCCCCGTGGTTGGGGGGGGGGGGGGGGTGGTTTCCGATGGCAACCGGCCGTTTTTGGGGTGTCGCTGGGGGGGGGGTGGCATTGGGGGGGGGGGTCCCCAGTCTGAGGGAGGGGGGGTCCCAGTGCAAGGCAGGTCCCGATCCTGGGGGGGGTCCCAGTTCCGGGGGGGGGGGGGGGGCAATCCCAAGGGGGGGGTCCCAAGGTGTGGGGGGGTCCCCAATCCCAAGGGGGGGGTCCCAAGGGGGGGGGGTCCCCAGTCCGAAGGGGGGGGGTCCCAAGGTGTGGGGGGGTCCCCAATCCCAAGGGGGGGGGTCCCCAAGGTGGGGGGGGCCCAGTGCCGGGGGGTCCCAATCCCATGGGGGGGCCCCAATCCCAAGGGGGGGCCCCCAATCCCAAGGGGGGGTTGTCCCAATCCCAAGGGGGGGGGGTCCCAAGTTCCAGGGGGGGTCCCCAATCCCATGGCGGGGGGGGTCCCAGTCTCAAAGGGGGTCCCAGTCCCATGGAGGGGGGGGGGTCGTAGCCCTGGGGGGGGGGGGGGGCACCAGCACCGTATGGGACCCAACCCCACGGGGTCCCAGCACCCCTGGGGGTGGGGGGCACCCAAATACCCCCCCCCAAAATGGGGGTGGGTGCGTGACCCCCCCCCCAGCACCCTCATTTTATAGAAAACCTTTATTTTGTAAAAATGGGTGTCGGGGGGGTGCCCGTCCCCCCCCCCCCCGGGGATGCTCTCCCACAGCACCCCCGACACCGGGGGGGGGGGGGGGCCCACAGCCAGGCGCCAGCAGGGCCACCCATGGGTGCCCCCCTATGGTCTGGGGGGGGCAGAATGGGCCCCCCCCCCCGGATCCTATACATATATATATATATATATATACACACACAATAAATATGGGGGGGCGTCAGGCGCGGGGGCGCGCGGGCAGGCAGCGGGGGGGGGCCAGCGCCAGGCCGTGGCCGGGGGGGCACAGGCAGCGGAAGGAGCCGGGGGTGTTCAGGCAGCGGCCGGGCAGGCAGGCAGCTGCCTGCGAGCACTCGTCCACGTCTGGGGGGGGGGGGAGAGGGGGGGGTGAGGGGGGGGGGGGAGATGGGGGGGGGGCTGAGGTCTGGGTGATGGGGGGGGGTTTGGGTGCCAGGATGGGGGTCTGGGTGCTGGGGAGGGGGTCAGGGTGCCCAGGAGGGGGGTCAGGATGCCCGGGGGGGGGGGGGGGGGGGTCAGGGTGCTGGGGAGGGGGTCTGGGTGCCCAGGACAGGGGTCAGGGTGCTGGGGAGGGGGGTCTGGGTGCCCAGGACAGGGGTCAGGGTGCTGGGGGGGGGGGTCTGGGTGCCCAGGACAGGGGGTCAGGATGCTGGGGAGGGGGTCGGGGTGCCCGGGGGGGGGTCGGGGTGCTGGGGAGGGGGGTCAGGGTGCCCAGGAGGGGGTCAGGGTGCTGGGGAGGGGTCAGGGTGCCCAGGAGGGGGGTCAGGATGCCGGGGGGGGGGGGGGTCAGGGTGCTGGGGAGGGGGTCTGGGGTGCCCAGGACAGGGGTCAGGGTGCTGGGAGGGGGGTCTGGGTGCCCAGGACAGGGGTCAGGGTGCTGGGGGGGGGGTCGGGGTGCCCGGGGGGGGGTCGGGGTGCTGGGGGAGGGGGTCAGGGTGCCCAGGAGGGGGTCAGGGTGCTGGGGAAGGGGTCGGGGTGCCCAGGAGGGGGTCTGGATGCTGGGGAAGGGGTCAGGGTGCCCAGGAGGGGGTCTGGGTGCCCAGGACAGGGGTCAGGGTGCCCAGGAGGGGGTCTGGATGCTGGGGAAGGGGTCTGGGTGCCCAGGAGGGGGTCAGGGTGCCCGGGGGGGGGGTCAGGGTGCCCAGGAGGGGTTCGGGGTGCTGGGGAAAGGGTCAGGGTGCCGGGGAAGGGGTTTGGGTGCTGGGGAAGGGGTCTGGGTGCCCAGGAGGGGGTCAGGGTGCTGGGGAAGGGGATCGGGGTGCTGGGGAGGGGGTCTGGGTGCCCAGGACAGGGGTCAGGGTGCTGGGGAGGGGGTTGGGGTGCCCGGGGGGGGGGTCGGGGTGCTGGGGAAGGGGTTTGGGTACTGGGGAGGGGGTCAGGGTGCCCAGGAGGGGGTCTGGATGCTGGGGAAGGGGTCTGGGTGCCCAGGAGGGGGTCAGGGTGCTGGGGGGGGGGTCTGGGTGCCCAGGAGGGGTTCGGGGTGCTGGGGAAAGGGTCAGGGTGCCGGGGAAGGGGTTTGGGTGCTGGGGAAGGGGTCTGGGTGTCCAGGAGGGGGTCAGGGTGCTGGGGAAGGGGATCGGGGTGCTGGGGAGGGGGTCTGGGTGCCCGGGAGGGGGTCAGGGTGCTGGGGAGAGGGTTTGAGTCCTGGGGAGGGGGTCAGGGTGCTGGGGAAGGGGTCACGGTGCCCAGGACAGGGGTCAGGGTGCTGGGGGCGGGCGGTCAGGGTGCCCAGGAGGGGGGTCAGGATGCCCGGGGAGGGGGTCAGGGTGCTGGGGAGGGGGTCTGGGTGCCCAGGACAGGGGTCAGGGTGCTGGGGGGGGGGGTCTGGGTGCTGGGGGGGGGGTCTGGGTGCCCAGGACAGGGGTCAGGGTGCTGGGGAGGGGGTCGGTGTGCCCGGGGCGGGGTCAGGGTGCTGGGGAAGGGGTTTGGGTACTGGGGAGGGGGTCAGGGTGCCCAGGAGGGGGTCAGGGTGCCCAGGAGGGGGTCTGGATGCTGGGGAAGGGGTTTGGGTGCCCAAGAGGGGATTTGGGTGCCCAGGAGGGGGTTTGGGTGCCCAGGAGGGGGTCAGGGTGCTGGGGAGGGGGTCTGGGTGCCCAGGACAGGGGTCAGGGTGCCCGGGGGGGGTCAGGGTGCCCAGGAGGGGGTCAGGGTGCCCAGGAGGGGGTCTGGATGCTGGGGAAGGGGTCAGGGTGCTGGGGGGGGGGTCAGGGTGCCCAGGAGGAGGTCTGGGTGCTGGGGAAGGGGTTTGGGTGCCCAAGAGGGGATTTGGGTGCCCAGGAGGGGGGTCAGGGTGCTGGGGAGGGGGTCTGGGTGCCCAGGAGGGGGTCACGGTGCCCGGTGGTGGGGGGGTCAGGATGCCCAGGAGGGGGTCGGGGTGCTGGGGAAGGGGTTTGGGTGCTGGGGGGGGGGGTCTGGGTGCCCAGGAGGGGGTCTGGGTGCTGGGGGGGGGGGGTCAGGATGCCTGGGGGGGGAGGGGTCAGGGTGCCCAGGAGGGGGGGTCAGGGTGCCCAGGAGGGGGGGTCAGGGTGCCCGGGGGGGTCAGGGTGCTGGGGAGGGGGTCTGGGTGCCCAGGACAGGGGTCAGGGTGCCCAGGAGGGGGTCGGGGTGCCCGGGGGGGGTCAGGGTGCGGGGGGGGGGGGTCAGGGTGGGGGTCTCACCGACGCAGTCCAGCCGCGCGGGGTCCAGCCGGTACCCCGGGTCGCAGTCGCAGGTGAAGCCGTCGGGCACCCGCACGCAGCGCCCGTTCCTGCACCCGCTCAGCACCCCGCACTCCTCGTCCCCCCCTGCAACGGGTGGGTGGGGGGGTGGGGGTGGGAATCCCATCACCCCCACCCCACCCCCCCACCCCAAAAACTCACCTTCCTCCTCCTCCTCCTCCTCCTCCTCCTCCGGCTCCTCGATGAAGGCCCCGGTCCCGTGGGGTTGGTAGGACCAAGGGTGGGGGTCCGGGGGCTCGTAACGGGGTCCCCGAGGCCGATGGGTGCCGGGGCGCCGGGGGGTCCTCAAAATCCTCCCCCTCATAGCGGGGGGGGGCGTAGAGAGGCTCCCCCCGGGGGTCGTAACCCCCCGCCGCCGCCCCCCCAAAGCCGTAGGGGTCGTAGTCGGAGCGGAGAGCGGGGGGGGCGAGGCGGGGCCCCCCAAAAACCTCGGGGCCGTAGGGGAGGCCGTAAGGGGGGGCGAAGTCGGGGGGGTATTCGTAGGCGGGGGGGGCGCGGGGGGGGCCGTAGCTGGGGGGGCGCAGGACGTTGCAGAGGAACTCGAAGTCATCTGGGGGGGGGGGGGAGGAGAAGGTGGTTTTGGGGGACCCCCATCATGGCGGGGGTTCCCCCAACCCGTGGGGGGGGGTGCAAGGGACCCCCGGAATAATTAGGGGGGCTATAAGGGACCCCCCCCATCCTTGGGGGGCTGTGGGGATGCAAAGGGGTCCCTGTAAATTGGGGGGGGGCTACAAGGGACCCCCCCATTTTTGGGGGGCTACAAGGGACCCACCGTCACTGGGGGGGGGCATGGGGGTGCAGGGGGTCCCCCCATTGCCATGGGGTCAATGGAGATCTGGGGGGGGTCAATGGGGTGCAGGGGGTCCCCGTTTTGGGGGTGCAGGGGGTCCCCGCATTGCTGGGGGGGTCAATGGGGGTGCAGGGGGTCCCCCCATTGCCATGGGGCCAATGGAGATCTGGGGGGGGTGTCAATGGGGATGGCAGGGGGTCCCCATTATGGGGATACAGGGGGGTCCCCCCATTGATGGGGGGGTCCCCCCCATTGCCATGGGGTCAATAGGGGTGCAGGGGGGTCCCCGTTTTGGGGGTGCAGGGGGTCCCCACATTGCTGGGGGGTCCCCACATTGCCATGGGGCCAATGGGGGTGCAGGGGGTCCCCGTTTTGGGGGTGCAGGGGGTCCCCACATTGCTGGGGGGGTCCCCACATTGCCATGGGGCCAATGGGGGTGCAGGGGGTCCCCGTTTTGGGGGTGCAGGGGGTCCCCCCATTGCCATGGGGTCAATAGTGGTGCAGGGGGTCCCCGTTTCGGGAGTGCAGGGGGTCCCCACATTGTTGGGGGGGGTCCCCACATTGCCATGGAGCCAATGGGGGTGCAGGGGGTCCCCGTTTCGGGGGTGCAGGGGGTCCCCCCATTGCCATGGGGCCAATGGGGGTGCAGGGGGTCCCCATTATGGGGGTGCAGGGGGGTCCCCCCATTGCCATGGGGCCAATGGGGGTGCAGGGGGTCCCCATTTCGGGGGTGCAGGGGGTCCCCCCATTGCCATGGGGCCAATAGGGGTGCAGGGGGGTCCCCGTTTCGGGAGTGCAGGGGGTCCCCACATTGCTGGGGGGGGTCAATGGGGGTGCAGGGGGTCCCCACCCCAGCACCCCACATTGCAGGGAGGGGGCGATGCCGACGCAGCACCCCTCCCGGGGAAAGGGGGGGGTGGGGAGGTGTGGATTTGGGGGTGCGGGAGGGGGTGTGTGTGGATTTGGGGGTGCAGGGGGGGTCACCTGAGTGGCGGGCAGGGCAGAGGGCGCAGTCCATGCCCCAGGCCTGCCCGTACAGGCAGCAGCACTCGGTGTAGGTGACCTGCCTGTCCAGCCGGGGTCTGCCGCACACCAGGTCGACCCCCACCTCCTGCCAGCACACGGCTTGGGCAGCATCTGAGGGGGGGGGGCACCATCAGGCAGGGTCCCTTAGGGACCCCCCCCCCCCCACCCATGGGTGGGACCCTCACCCAGGTGGGTGTCGTTGGCCACGCAGCGGCGCTGGGACCCGTCCAGGACCAGCGGCGGGGGGCAGGAGCAGTAGTAGGAGCCCACCGTGTTGACGCAGCGGCCCCCCAGGCAGGGCTCGGCCTCCTCCGCCCCGCACTCGTCGTTGTCTGGGCAGGGGGGGAAGGCAGGGGTCAGGCAGGGGGGGCAGGGTGCAGGCAGGGGGGGCAGGGTGCAGGCAGGGGTCGGGGTGCAGGCAGGGGGGTCAGGGTGCAGGCAGGGACTGGGGTGCAGGCAGGGGTCGGGGTGGAGGCAGGGGCTGGGGTGCAGGCAGGGGTCGGGGTGGAGGCAGGGACTGGGGTGCAGGCAGGGGGTCAGAGTGCAGGCAGGGACTGGGGTGCAGGCAGGGACTGGGGTGCAGGCAAGGGTCGGGGTGCAGGCAGGGGCTGGGGTGCAGGCAGGGGTCGGGGTGCAGGCAGGGGTCGGGGTGCAGGCAGGGGGGTCGGGGTGCAGGCAGGGACTGGGGTGGAGACAAGGGGGTCAGGATGCAGGCAGGGGCTGGGGTGCAGGCAGGGGTTGGGGTGCAGGCAGGGGGGTCGGGGTGGAGGCAAGGGCTGGGGTGGAGGCAGGGGGGTCAGGATGCAGGCAGGGGCTGGGGTGCAGGCAGGGGGGTCGGGGTGCAGGTAGGGGGGTCGGGGTGCAGGCAAGGGCTGGGGTGGAGGCAGGGGGGTCAGGATGCAGGCAGGGGCTGGGGTGCAGGCAGGGGGGTCGGGGTGCAGGCAGGGGGGTCGGGGTGCAGGCAAGGGCTGGGGTGGAGGCAGGGGGGTCAGGATGCAGGCAGGGGCTGGGGTGGAAGCAAGGGCTGGGGTGCAGGCAGGGGGTCAGAGTGCAGGCAGGGACTGGGGTGGAGGCAGGGGGAGCAGGGTGAAGGCAGGGGTCAGGGTGCAGGCAAGGACTGGGGTGGAGGCAGGGATTGGAATGCAGGCAAGGGCTGGGGCGCAGGCAGGGGTCGGGGTGCAGGCAAGGGCTGGGGTGCAGGCAGGGGGTCAGAGTGCAGGCAAGGGCTGGGGTGGAGGCAGGGGTCGGGGTGCAGGCAGGGGGTCAGGGTACAGGCAAGAGCTGGGGTGGAGGCAGGGGGGTCAGGGTGCAGGCAGGGACTGGGGTGCAGGCAGGGGTCGGGGTGCAGGCAAGAGCTGGGGTGGAGGCAGGGGGGTCAGGGTGCAGGCAGGGGTCGGGGTGCAGGCAGGTGATCAGGATGCGGTCAGGGTACAGGCAGGGTACAGGCAGGGTGCAGACAGGGACTGCCTGCAGGTAGGGTGCAGGCAGAGGTGAGGGTGAAGGCAGGGATCAGGGTACGGGCAGGGGGCCAGGGTGCTGGTAGGGGGTCAGGGCACAGGCAGGGGTGCAGGCAGGGGTGCAGGCAGGGGTGCAGGCAGGGGGGTCTCACCCACGCACTGCAGATGCTCCTGCTCGTAGTAGTAGCCGCTGGGGCAGTAGCAGCTGAAGCCGGGGCTGGCGTTGAGGCAAACCCCCCCCCGGCAGAGCTGGGGCCCGAAGAGGCGGCACTCGTCCACGTCTGGGGGTACGGGCAGCGTCAGGGGGTCCCCGGGGGACGGGGGGGGGACCCCAGCGGGCGCCGGGCCCGGCCGTGGGGGGCACTTACCTGTCGGCGAGCCCTGGGGACCGTCGGCGGCTCGGCCCTGCCCGTGGGGGCAGATGGCGAGGTGGTCCTCTGGATTGGGGGGACGGGGCCGTCACCAAGGCGGGTCCTGCCCGGGCTCCCCGACCCCTGCCCGTACGCCCCATCCCCTGCCCGTACGCCCCGTCCCCTGCCCGTGCACCCCATCCCCTGCCTGTGCACCCCGTCCCCTGCCCGTACGCCCCGTCCCCTGCCCGTACACCCCATCCCCTGCCCGTACGCCCCGTCCCCTGCCCGTACGCCCCGTCCCCTGCCTGTACACCCCATCCCCTGCCCGTACACCCCATCCCCTGCCTATACGCCCCGTCCCCTGCCTGTACGCCCCGTTCCCTGCCCGTATGCCCCGTTCCCTGCCCGTACACCCCAATCCCTGCCCGTACACCCCAATCCCTGCCCGTACACCCCCTCCCCTGCCCGTACACCCCGTCCTGGCCCCGTACGCCCCATCCCCTGCCTGTACGCCCCGTTCCCTGCCTGTACGCCCCGTTCCCTGCCTGTATGCCCCATCCTGGCCCCGTACACCCCAATCCCTGCCCGTACACCCCCTCCCCTGCCCGTACATCCCAATCCCTGCCCACACACCCCCCCACACCTCTACACCCCAATCCCTGCCTGTACGCCCCCTCCCCTGCCCGTACGCCCCCTCCTGCCCCCATGTCCCCCCCCAAACAAGCCCAGGACGACGCCAGGGTGCCCACGCCGAGGGCTGAACCCCCCCAACCGAGGGGGGGGGTTTCGGGGGGGTGGGGGTGGGGGGTCCTACCGGTGCCGGGGGCCGGGCAGGGCCGGGCAGGGCACTGGGTGCCCCAAGCCCAGCCCAGGCTGCAGCAGCATTGCTGCTGGGTGACGTTGGGTGCCAGCACCCCACAAGCTTTGCTGAAGCAGGCGGCCGTGCCGGGGGGCCGGAGGGGGTTTTGGGGGGCAGGGGGGGACACGCAACGCCCCGTCACGGGGTCGAATTCATCCCGGCTGTCAGGGCAGAGGCAGAGGAAGGAGCCTTCGACGTTCTCGCAGCGTTCGGCCCCGCAGACCCCCCGTAACGTCTCGCATTCGTCCACATCTACAAGAAACGAGATTTTTGGGGGTCCCCATGGGTCGCGTTGTGTCCCCACCCCCTCGCCCAGGTCCTGGCCGTACCCACGCAGTGGTGGCCGTGGCGGGCGGTTTCGTAGCCCGGGTCGCAGGCGCACTGGAAAGAGCCGGGGAGGTTGTGGCAAGTGGCGTGGGCTCCGCACAAGGTCCCGTTGGAGCACTCGTCCACGTCTGCGGAAGGGGGTGAAGGTGGCTTGGGTTGGGGGGGCAGGTTGTCCACGGTGGGTGACCCCCACCCCTGGTGTGGGGTGGTCCCTCGGTAGCCCTGTGCCCCGTGGCATGGTCCTTGCTGTCCCCCATGGTCCCTCTGCACCCCATGGCATGGATCTTGATGTCCCCCATGGTCTTCTGCACCCCATGGCATGGTCCTTGCTGTCCCCCATGGTCCTTCTGCAACCCTGTGCCCCATAACGTGGTCCCTCTGCCCCTCTGCACCCCATGGCATGGTCCTTGATGTCCCCCATGGTCCCTCTGCACCCCATGGCATGGTCCTTGCTGTCCCCCATGGTCCTTCTGCAACCCTGTGCCCCATAACGTGGTCCCTCTGCCCCTCTGCACCCCATGGCATAGTCCTTGCTGTCCCCCATGGTCCCTCTGCACCCCATGGCATGGTCCTTGCTGTCCCCCATGGTCCTTCTGCACCCCATGGCATGGTCCTTGCTGTCCCCCATGGTCCTTCTGCAACCCTGTACCCCATAACGTGGTCCCTCTGCACCCCATGGCATAGTCCTTGCTGTCCCCCATGGTCCCTCTGAACCCCATGGCATGGTCCTTGATGTCCCCCATGGTCCTTCTGCACCCCATGGCATGGTCCTTGCTGTCCCCCATGGTCCCTCTGCACCCCATGGCATGGATCTTGACGTCCCCCAGGGCATGGTGCCCCCGACCGCCACGGCGTGGCCCCCTGCCCGCCCCAGCACTCACCGACGCAGTCCCCGCCGTCGCCGACCCGGTAGCCGGGCTGGCAGTCGGTGACGCAGCGGTAGGAGCCGGGGACGTTGTCACAGCGCTGGGCGCCGCAGAGGCTGGCACCGTACTCCTGGCACTCGTCCACGTCTGCGGGGACACCCCGGGGCCGGCCGGGGGGCACGGCAGGCTGGGGACACCGGGGACCCCCGGGTCCCAGGCCAGGAGCAGCCCTGCGCCCACCCCGGTCCCCATGTCCACCCTGGTTCCCATGCCCATCCCGGTCCCTGTGCCCGTCCCAGTACCGCCCGGCACTCACCGACGCAGTCCCCGCTGTCACCGGCTCGGTAGCCGGGCTGGCAGTCGGTGACGCAGCGGTAGGAGCCGGGGATGTTGTCGCAGCGCTGGGCACCGCAGAGGCTGGCACCGTACTCCTGGCACTCGTCCACGTCTGTGGGGACAGGCCACCCTCCATGCCATCCCCACGGCCCTGGCAGCGCCCGTCCCCTCCCCGGCACGGCCGCGGCCCCTCACCTTGGCACAGGGCCTTGTCGGCGTCGGTGCGGAAACCCGCCGGGCAGTGGCACTCGAAGGAGCCGTCGGTGTTGGCGCAGCGGCCGCCCTCACAGACGCCCCCGCGCTGGCACTCGTCCACGTCTGCCAGGGGCCACGGGGTGACGGGGGGCACGAGAGGGACCGGGATGGGCACGGGGACCGGGATGGGCATGGGGACATGGGGACTGGGACGGGCACAGGGACCGGGATGGGTACGGGGACACGGGGACTGGGACGGGCACGGGGACTGGGATGGGTACAGGGACACAGGGACTGGGACCGGCACAGGGACTGGGATGGGTACGGGGACACAGGGACAGGGATGGGGACATGGGGGACCAGGATGGGCATGGGGACACGGGGACTGGGATGGGCACGGGGACTGGGATGGGTACAGGGACTGGGATGGGTATGGGGACATGGAGACTGGGATGGGTACAGCAGACCAGGATGGGCACGGGGACTGGTATGGGCATGGGGACATGGGGACTGGGATGGACAGAGGGACCGGGATGGGTAAAGGGACCGGGATGGATAAAGGGACCGGGATGGGTATGGGGACATGGGGACCGGCATGGGTACAGGAGACCAGGATGGGCATGGGGACCAGGATGGGCATGGGGACATGGGAACTGGGATGAGCAGAGGGACTGGGATGGGCACGGAGACATGGGAACTGGGATGGACAGAGGAACTGGGATGGGCACGGAGACATGGGGACTGGGACGGGCACGGGGACACGGGGACTGGGATGGGCAGAGGGACTGGGATGGGCATGGGACCATGACAGAAATGGGGACTGGGATGGGCAGGGGCGCGGGGTGTCGCCCACCGGCGCAGGCGGTGCCCTGGGGGGTGCTGACGTAGCCCTGGGCGCAGAGGCAGGTGTAGGAGCCCTCGGTGTTGAGGCACTCGCCGTGGGGGAAGCAGAAGTCGCCCTCCAAGCACTCGTTGACGTCTGCGGGCGCGCGACGCCGTCAGGGCGGCTGACGGGGACACGGTGCCACCGCGAGGGTCCCCACTCACCCGCGCACGGCGCGCCGCCGGCGCCCGCTCGGTAACCGTGCCGGCACTCGCAGCGGAAGGAGCCCTCGGTGTTGGCGCAGCGGCCGTGGGGGCCGCAGGGGGAGCCCACCGCGCACTCGTCCACATCTGGGGGACGGGAGGGTTACGGGGGGGTCCCCGGTAGGATTTGGGGGTGCCTCTTGGCGGGGGGACGGGGTGGGGGTACCTGCACAGCGCCCGCGGTGGAGCTGGAAGCCTTCGCGGCAGGGTTGGCACTGGAAGGAGCCTGGGGTGTTGACGCACTCTTGGCCGGGGCAGGCCAGGTGGTTCTCGCACTCGTCGATGTCTGCGTGGGATGGAGGGGTCAGGTATCGGCACGGTGAGCCCGTGGTGTGGCTACCCCGTGGTGTGGCGAGCCCGTGGCGTGGCGAGCCCGTGGTGTGGTGACCCCATGGTGCGGTGAGCCCGTGGTGTGGTGACGCTGTGGTGTGGCGAGCCCGTGGTGCGGCGAGCCCGTGGTGCGGTGAGCCCGTGGCATGGCGAGCCCGTGGCGCGGCGAGCCCGTGGTGCGGCGAGCCCGTGGTGTGGTGACACCGTGGTGCGGCGAGCCCGTGGTGCAGCGAGCCCGTGGCGTGGCGAGCCCGTGGCGTGGCGAGCCCGTGGTGCGGTGAGCCCGTGGTGCGGCGAGCCCGTGGTGTGGGGAGATCATGGCATGGTGACCCCATGGAATGGTGGTGACACCGTGGCATGGTGGCCTGGTGGCACTGTGACCCCATGGCACGGTGAGCTCGTGGCATAGTTACCCCATGGCATGGTGACACCGTGGTGTGGTGACCCTGTGACTCCACGGTACTGTGACCCAGCGGCACGGTGACCCCCTCCACGACCCACGCTCAGCCCCCCCGTCCCCCCCACTCACCCTCGCAGGGCTCATCCGCCGCCGTCCCCCGGTAGCCGGCGGGGCAAACGCAGCGGTAGCCACCGGGCAGGTTCTCACAGCGCCCATGGGCGCAGGGCGAGGGGCTCTGGGCGCACTCATCCACGTCTGCGGGGACACGGGTAGGGCTCAGGCCACCCGAGGACCCGGGCGTCCGGGTGGGTGGCACCCAGGGTCCCCGCTGACCTTGGCAGTCGGTGCCGGCGGCGCCGGGGCGGTAGCCGGGGGAGCAGAGGCAGCGGTAACTCCCCACCGAGTTCTCGCAGCGACCGTTGGGGCAGGGTCGGGGGCTGCGGCGGCACTCGTCCACGTCTGGGGAGAGCACGGGTGGGTGGGGAGGGTGCCCGGAGGGGTGGGTGCAGGGAGAGGTGGGTGCCCGGACAGACAGATGGACAGCGTCCCCGGTCCCTCGTGCCCCCTCCAGCCTGGACCCCTGCCCCTGCTGCCCTCACCGATGCAGTGGGTGCCCTGGGTGCTCAGCCAGAAGCCGGGGTGGCAGAGGCAGGTGTAGCCGCCCTGGCGGGGGACGCAGCGCCCGGGGCCGCAGATCTGGGGGTTCCTCTCGCAGACGTTGCCGACGGCTGCTGCAAAAAAGGGGGGGAAGAGGGGGGCTGGGCACGGGCGCGTGCAACCGTGCACACACGTGCAACCGTTTGTGCGTGCGTGAGACCACCCACAAGTGCAACCGTGTAGCCACGCGCGCACGCAGGCATGCACACCCCCGCAACCACGCGTGCATGCAACCACGCACGCGTGCAACCATGCACACAGCTGCAACCACGCGTGCACGCAGCCATGCGCACAGCTGCAACCAGGCACGCATGCAGCCACGCGCACAGCTGCAACCACGCGTGCACGCAACCACGCATGCACGCAACCATGCGCACAGCTGCAACCACGCGTGCACGCAACCACGCATGCACGCAACCACGCATGCACGCAACCAGGCGCACAGCTGCAACCATGCGTGCACGCAACCAGGCATGCACGCAACCAGGCATGCACACAACCATGCGCACAGCTGCAACCACGCGTGCACACAACCACGCATGCACGCAACCACGCAGGCACGCAACCAGGCATGCACGCAACCAGGCATGCACGCAACCAGGCGCACAGCTGCAACCATGCGTGCACGCAACCACGCACGCACGCAACCACGCACGCACGCAACCACGCACGCAGCTGCAACCACGCACGCACGCAACCACGCACGCACGCAACCAGGCACATGTGCAACTGTGCAAACCCATGCAACCACGCACCCGTGCAACCGTGCATGCATGCAAACCTGCAAATGAGTGTCCCCCACCCCTCTCTGGGACCCCCCAAAACCCCTACCTGGGCCCGGCCCCTCCCGGGTGGGGAAGGGTCCCACCAGCCCCTGGGTGGGTCGTGGCACCACGATGACCTCGGGGGCGGGGGGTGGCCTGTCGGGGACCAGCGGTGGCCTCTCGGGGACCAGCGGCGGCCTCGTGGGGACGGGTGGCATCCGGGTGACGGGCAGGGGACCCGGTCGCCGCTCCTCCTGCCAGCGGGCTGCAGGGCGAGGGGGGCGGTGAGGGTGACCCCGGCAGGCGTGGGGTGCTGCGGGGGGGACGGGACGGACGTGGGTGCTCACGGGTGGCGGGGGGGGCGGCGGTGACAGCGCGGGGACGTCCGAGGGGGACGCGGGCCAGATCCTGTCCCAGGTAACGGGTGTTGTAACGAAGGTCGGAAGCGGAGTAATGGTAACCGGGGCCGGCCGGGCAGATCTCCTTGAACCCCTCTGAGATATGGGGGGGGTGAAAATTAGGGGGGGTCACCCCCAAATCTGCACTGCAAGACCCCCCGTGGAGCAGGCTCGCAGCATCCCTATGGATGCAGGGTGCTGGGAGGGGACCCAGGAGTCGGGGGAGGGGACCCAGGGGGGCTTTGGGGGGCACGGAGCGGGATGGGGGGGTCTCACCGGAGCCGAAGGGGGGGCAGCGGAGGCAGGAGCCCCCCCAGGCCTTGCCCACCCGGCTGCAGCAGCAGATCTGCCGGGTGATGTTGCGGAGGGTGGGGAGGGCGCAGCGGCCGTCCCGCAGGACGCGGTAGCAGGGACCCCGCGCCTCCGAGATCACCTGGTGGGCTGGGGGCGCGGGGTCAGCCCCGGCCCCGGCCTGGCCCCATCCCATCTCCATCCCATCCCATCCCCATCCCAGTCCCCATCCCATCCCAATCCCATCCCCGTCCCAATCCCCGTCACCATCCCCATCCTGTCCCCATCCCCATCCCATCCCCATCCCAATCCCTATCCCAATCCCCATCCCATCTCCTCCTCATCCCCATCTCCATCCCATCCCAATCCCCATTCCCATCCCAATCCCTTCCCCATCCCAATCCCCATCCCCATCCTCCATCCCATCCCCATCCTCCATCCCATCCCCATTCCGTCCCCATCCCAATTCCCCTTCCCATCCCCATCCCAATCCCAATCCATCCCATTCCCATCCCAATCCCATCCCTGTCCCCGTCCCATCCCAATCCCATCCCCATTCCGTCTCCTCCTCAACCCCATCTCCATCCCATCCCAATCCCCATTCCCATCCCATTCCCATCCCCATCCTCCATCCCATTCCCAATCCATCCCATTCCCATCCCATCCCAATCCCATCCCCATCCCATTCTGTCCCCGTCCCCATCCCATTCCCATCCCAATCCCCGTCCCCTTGCCATCCCCATCCCCATCCCAATCCCATCCCTGTCCCCATCCCATCCCAATCCCATCCCATTCCGTCCCCATCCCCATCCCATTCCCATCCCAATCCCCATCCCCATCCCAATCTCATCCCTGTCCCCGTCCCATCCCAATCCCATCCCCATCCCCGTCACCATCCCCATCTTGTCCCCATCCCATTCCCATCCCAATCCCATCCCAATCCCCACCCCATCACCACCCCATTCCCATTCCCGATCCCGATCCCGGCCCTCACAGATGCAGCTGGAACGGGACGAATCCAGCAGGAATCCCGGCTGGCAGAGGCAGGCGAAGCTGCCCCGCGTGTTGGTGCAGAGCCCGTTCTGGCAGAACCCCCCCTCCTGGCACTCATCCACATCTGGGGGGGCACGGGGGGGGGTCAGAGCCCCCCCAAACCCCCACCCCTCCCCCCGGCACCCCCCAAACCCCCACCCCCCCACCCCCACCCCCCGCGACCCCCCCAAAAACTCACCCACGCAGGAGCCATTGATGCGCTGGAAGCCTTGGGGACACGGGGCGTCCCGCTGGGGCAGCTCTGGGGGGGGGGGGCAGCGATGAGACCCCCCCCTTTTGCTCCCCCACCCCCCCACTCCCTCCCCCACCCCCTTCTGCCCCCCCCCCCCCCCCGTGTCCTTACGGGGGTGGCCGTCGCAGGGCTGGCACTCGTGGACCCCCCAGGCCACGCCGGCCCCCCGGCAGCAAACGTCCTGGGTGCGGAGGCCGGGGAGGGGGGAGCTGCACTGTGGGGGGGGGAGGGGGAGGGTTGGGGGGGGGTGGGGCACCCCACCCGGACCCCCACCCATGGGTGGGTGGGGGGGGTAGCGGGGTCCCAATGGGTGATGGCGTCCCAGCACGGTGTCCGGGTGCCAGCCTGCTGCGGACCCCCCCCAGCACCCCCTACAGCACCCAGAACCCCCCAGCACCCAGACCCCCCCCAGCACCCAGACCCCCTCCCAGCACCCCCCTACAGCACCCAGACCCCCTCCCAGCATCCCCCGCCAGCACCCAGACCCCCCCCAGCACCCCCTGCAGCACCCAGACCCCCCCCCAGCACCCAGACCCCCCCCAGCACCCCCTACAGCACCCAGACCCCCTCCCAACGCCCATGTCCACTCTTGTCACATCCCAGCACCCCCGTCCCCCTCCCAGTACCCACGTCCCAGCACCCAGGTCCCCATTCCCAGCACCCACATCCCTTCTCAGTGCCCATGTCCCAGCATCCAGATCCCCATCCCAGCACCCACGTCCCCATCCCAGCACCCACGTCCCATTTCCAGTGCCCACGTCCCCCTCCCAGCGCCCACGTCCCCATTCCCAGCACCCACGTCCCTCTCCCAGCACCCACGCCCCTCCCAGCACTTCTGTTCCCATCCCAGCACCCACGTCCCCATTTCCAGCACCCACGTCCCCATCCCAGCACCCATCTCCTCATCCCAGCACCTCTGTCCCCCTCCCAGCACCCACGTCCCCATCCCAGCACCCACGTCCCAGCACCCACCTCCCCATTCCCAGCACCCACGTCCCCCTCCCAGCACCCACGTCCCCATTTCCAGCACCCACGTCCCCATCCCAGCACCCACGTCCCCATTTCCAGCACCCACGTCCCTTCTCAGCACCCACGTCCCTGCCCCAGCACCCACGTCCCAGCACCCACGTCCCCCTCCCAGCACCCACGTCCCCCTCCCAGCACCCACGTCCCCATTTCCAGCACCCACGTCCCCATTTCCAGCACCCACGTCCCTTCTCAGCACCCACGTCCCTGCCCCAGCACCCACGTCCCTGCCCCAGCACCCACGTCCCAGCACCCACGTCCCCCTCCCAGCACCCACGTCCCCATTCCCAGCACCCACGTCCCAGCACCCA
The DNA here is from genome assembly GCF_965183815.1 of Platalea leucorodia. Lineage (NCBI taxonomy): Eukaryota > Metazoa > Chordata > Aves > Pelecaniformes > Threskiornithidae > Platalea > Platalea leucorodia. Next base: position 1,021,253 of record NC_138848.1, on the reverse strand, counting down.
CGTCCCCCTCCCAGCACCCACGTCCCCATTTCCAGCACCCACGTCCCCCTCCCAGCACCCACGTCCCCATTCCCAGCACCCACCTCCCCTCTCAGCACCCACGTCCCTGCCCCAGCACCCACGTCCCCCTCCCAGTGTCCCCATCCCAGCACCCACATCTCTCTCCCAGCACCCACGTCCCCGTCCCAGCACCCACGTCCCAGCACCCACGTCCCCCTCCCAGCACCCACGTCCCCATTTCCAGCACCCACGTCCCCCTCCCAGCACCCACGTCCCCATTTCCAGCACCTACGTCCCTTCTCAGCACCCACGTCCCTGTCCCAGCACCCACGTCCCTGCCCCAGCACCCACGTCCCCCTCCCAGTGTCCCCATCCCAGCACCCACGTCCCCCTCCCAGCACCCACGTCCCCCTCCCAGTGTCCCCATCCCAGCACCCACATCTCCCTCCCAGCACCCACGTCCCCGTCCCAGCACCCCCGCCCTGGGGTGGGGGTCTCACCTCCGCCCCGCGCAGCTGCCGAAAGCAGTACCCGTACCCAGCACCCTCCTCCTCGGGGGGCACCCGGGGGCTGCTCTGCGCCAGGACGCGATAGAGGGGTGCCGGGCGGGGGGGTCGGGGTGCTGGGGGGGCCGTGGGTGCTGGGGGGGTCTCATCCCCCCCTCGCACCCGCTCCACTTGGTGGATGGCGACCGAGGCTTCGGGTGGGTGCTGCACATGGATGCTCACCATAGACTGGGCACCTGGGGGGGATTCGGGGGTCCTATGGGTGCTGGGGGGGGCTATGGGTGCTGGGGGGGGGGTCAGCACCCATTGACCCCCCCAAATTAACGGGGTGGGGGTCCTCACCATCCTCTTCCTCCCGGTAGTTGGCCAAGGGCAGGGTGTAGACGGATTGGGTGAGGGCTTGGGGCCCCCCCGGATTTTGGGGTCCCCCCGGATTTTGGGGTCCCCTCAGGTTTGGGGGCCCCCCCGGATTTTGGGGGCCCCCCCGGGTGCCGTTAGAGGGGAGGTGACAAAATTTGCCGCTAAATTCGGGGGGACACAGGCAGGTATCGGGGCGCGCGCAGACCCCCCCGTTCCGGCACAGCAGCGGGCAGACGACTGCAAGGCAAAAAAAAGGGGGGGGGTCAGGGTGGGGGGCACCCCAAAATTAGGGACACCCCCCCCCCCACCCTAAAAACTGGGTGACGATGCTGGGCGTCCCCCCCCAATCCATCCGGATCCTAAATATCCAAGGAAAAAGGGGATCCAGGTGTTGGGGGGGGCACCCAGATGTTGAGAGGGCACCCAGATGTTGGGGGGGGGCACCCAGATGTTGGGGGGGGGGGCACCCAGATGGGGGGAGGGGGCACCCAAGCGTCCGGGGAGGGACCCAAGCCTCCGGCTTCCAATTTTTCTTTGGGGCCCCACTGTTTATTTTTCCAAATTCCCGACGTTTTCCAAGCGGGATGCGATGAGGTCATCGGCGCCGCGTGGGTGGGAGGGGGGCCCCACCCACCAGCACCCATCACCCCCCCCCCCCCCCGCACCCATCAACCCCCCCACACCCCACCCAAGTGGGAGGGAGCGGGTGCTTGGGGGGGGGTGGGTGGTTTGGGGGGACCCCCCGGGGTGGGGGGGGTGGGAGCAGGTGCCCCCCCCATCACCCCGCGGGACCCCCAGTTTGGCGGGGTCACCCATGGGGTGCAGGACCCCCCCCCCCCCGCACCCCGAGGGTGCCAGAGACCCCCCCCCCGCCCCCCAAAATCCCCCGCACCCTTGGGGTGCCGGAGCCCCCCCCCACCCCAGCCTCTCCCAGTCCACCGGACCCCCCGGGTACTGGGACCCCCTCCCCAGTTTGTGGGACCTCCTTCCCAGTTACCGGACCCCCCCCCGGGTACCGGGACCCCCCCCCCCCCGGGTACTGGGACCCCCTCCCCAGTTTGTGGGACCTCCTTCCCAGTTACCGGACCCCCCCCCGGGTACTGGGACCCCCTCCCCAGTTTGTGGGACCTCCTTCCCAGTTACCGGACCCCCTCCCAGTTACCGGGACCCCCCCCCCCCGGGTACCGGGACCCCCTCCCCCGGGTACCGGGACCCCCTCCCCAGTTTGTGGGGCCTCCGTCCCAGTTACCGGACCCCCTCCCAGTTACCGGACCCCCTCCCCGGGTACCGGGACACCCCCCCCCCGGGTACTGGGACCCCCTCCCCAGTTTGTGGGACCTCCTTCCCAGTTTGTGGGACCTCCTTCCCAGTTACCGGACCCCCCCCCGGGTACCGGGACCCCCCCCCAGTTTGTGGGACCCCCTCCCCGGTTACCGGACACCCCCCCCCGGGTACCGGGACCCCCTCCCCAGTTTACCGGACCCCCTCCCCAGTTTGTGGAGCCTCTGTCCCAGTTACCGGACCCCCTCCCCGGTTACCGGACCCCCCTCCCCCGGGTACCGGACACCCCCCCCCCCAGGGCACCGGACGACCCCCCCGGGCACCGGGACCCCCTCCCTGCTTATCGGAACCCCCCCCGGTTACCGGACCCCCTCCCCGGTTACCGAGACCCTCTCCCCGGGTACCGGAGCCCCCTCCCCCGGGTACCAGAACCCCCTCCCCCGGGCACCGGATGACCCCTCCCGGGCACTGGGACCCCCTCCCCGCTTACCGGACTCTCTCCCCGGTTACCGGACCCCCTCCCCCGGGTACCGGAGCTCCCTCCCCGGGGTACCGGACACCCCCTCCCGGGCACCGGCCTCCCCCCGGTTACCGGACCCCCTCCCCGGGTACCGGACACCCCCTCCCGGGCACCGGACACCCCTCCCCCGGGCACCGGACACCCCCCCCCCGGTTACCGGACCCCCCTCCCCGGGCACCGGACGACCCCTCCCGGGCACTGGGACCCCCTCCCCGCTTACCGGACCCTCTCCCCGGGTACCGGACCCTCTCCCCCGGGCACCGGACCCCCCCCCCCGGTTACCGGCCGCCCCCGGTACCGGCCCCCGGCACTGACCCAGGCGGAAGCCGCTGTCCCCGGGGGGGCGGCCGCTCTCCAGGGCGGTGGCGTTTCCCCCGCTGGCAGAGGTGGGAGCAGCGACCCCCGGAGCAGCGGAACCGGCAGCGGGGGGGGGTGAAGAGGAGCCGGAGCCGGGTGGAACCGGGCCCGGTACCGGTAACCGGCAGCGCCAGGGAGGCGGCGGCGGCGGCGGCCAGGAGCAGCGCGGGGCCCATCACCGTCGCCTCGAACCCCCGGGGCGGAGGAGGCGGGGAAAGGGGGGGGGGGGCGTGGGGGGGCGTGGGGGGGTGGGGGGGGGCGTGGGGGGGTCCCGCCCCCGGGTGGGGCTGAGCATCGGCATCGGCACCCCCCCCCCCCCCCGGAGGGGCCCCGTGGGGCCACGCGTGGGGGGGACACGGGGGGGACAATGGGGGGACACGGGGGGGGACACGGGGGGGACCACGAGTGGGGACACGGGGACACGGGGG
>NC_138848.1:958702-1017601 GCF_965183815.1 Platalea leucorodia | reverse complement strand
GGGAGGGGGAGAAAGACCCTGGGGGGCCCCAAAAAATCTCGGGGGGGGGGGCGATAAAGACGGGGGGGGGCTAAAAAACCTCGGGGGGGGGGCAAAGACCCTGGGGGGGGGCAAGAAAGATCCGGGGGGGGGATAAAGACACTGGGAGGCCCCTCAAAACCGCGGGCGGGGGAGAAAGAGGGGGGCGGCAGAAAGACCCTGGGGAGCCCCCCCCAAAAAATATGGGGGGGCAGAAAGAGTCGGGGGGGGGCAAGCTGGGTTTGGGGGGTCCGGGGGGGGGGGCACAAGGGGGGGTCCTGAGGGTTTGGGGGGGGTCCGGGGGGGGCTTCAGGGAGGCGAAATCGGGGGCGGGGAGGGGGGAGCTCGGGGGATATCGGGGGGGGGGGGGGGCGAGGAGGGGAAGCGGGGGGACCCGGAAGGCTGAGGGGGGGACACAGGGGGAACCCGGAAGGATGAAGGGAGGGACCGGGGGGGGGCTTGGGGGGAACCGGGGGGGACCGAGGGGACCGGGGGGGACCGGGGGGCCGGGCCCACGCGCCTCTTGCCGCCCACGTTGAGCTGCACGACCTCCGCCCCGGGCCGCGCCGCCCCGCCCGGCGCCGCCATAGTGGCCCGGCACTGCCGCTTCCGCCCGGCTCTACCGTCCCCGAGCTTCTCATTGGTCGATTCGCTCCGCCGCCCCGCCCTCCGCCGCTCTCTATTGGTCCGCCCGAAGACAACCCAAGCGGCCCCCGCCCTCCCGCCCCGCTTCGTTTCGCCCAGCCCGCGCCGAGCCTGCACGTCCATTGGTCGAGCGCGATGTCAGTCAGGCGGGGGGGGGGGCTTTTCCGTCCCGAGCCCGCCCTTTCTTAAAGGGCCAGCAGCATCACTTCGGGAGGGGCGCGGGGGGGCACGGAGCGGTGTCACCCCCCAGCCCCATTAAGCGCCCTCCAATGCCCCCCCAAGCCCCCCCCGAACCCCCGGACCCTCTCAGGGGTCCCCCCCGACCCCCTAACCCCCCCAAAAAACCCCTCCAATGCCCCCCCCCAGAGCCCCCCCCGAACCCCCAGACCCCTCAGGGGTGTCTCCCCCCTCCCAGGGACCCCCCCCAAATCCCCCCCCCCAGCCCCAGGGACCCCCAAACCCCTCCAATGCCTCCCCCCCGAGCCCCCCCGAACCCCCAGACCCCCCCCAGGGACCCCCCCAAATCCCCCCCCCAGCCCCAGAGACCCCCCTAAACCCCCCCCAAACCCCTCCAATGCCCCCCCCGAGCCCCCCCGAACCCCCAGACCCCCTCAGGGGTGTCCCCCCCCCAGGGACCCCCCCCCAAATCCCCCAGCCCCAGGGACCCCCTAACCCCCCCCCCCCAAACCCCTCCAATGCCCCCCCCGAGCCCCCAGACCCCCTCAGGGGTCCCCCCCCCCACCAGGGACCCCCCCAAATCCCCTCCCTCCAATGCCCCCCCCGAGCCCCCCCGAACCCCCAGACCCCCTCAGGGGTCCCCCCCCCCAGGGACCCCCCCAAATCCCCTCCCTCCAATGCCCCCCCCGAGCCCCCCCCAACCCCCAGACCCCCTCAGGGGGTCCCCCCCCTCAGGGACCCCCCCAAATCCCCTCCCTCCAATGCCCCCCCCGAGCCCCCCCGAACCCCCAGACCCCCTCTGGGGTCCCCCCCCCCCCAGACACCACCGGGGGGGGTCCCCCCAAGTTCCTTCCTGCTCCTTTATTTTAGGGGTGCTGGGGGGTGCAGCGGGGGGGGGGTTTATTACATTTATACAGTCACAGCGCGGCGCTCGGGCCCGGGGGGGGTCCCCAAATTTGGGGGTGGGGGGGTTCCCAAGGTTGAGGGGGGGGCAAGTGCTTGGGGAGGGGGGGGCTGTTAAATTTTGGGGTTCTTTTCCTGCCTTTTGTTAAAATCTTAAATACAAACTCTGCTCCCCACCCCCCCCCGAGTTTGGGGGGGGCCCCCCATGGCTCTGTCACCCCCCCCCCCAGTGTCAAATCACCCCAGGGTGATGGGGACCCCCCCCCCGAGGTGTTGGGGACCCCCCCCTGGGTTGTGGGGACCCCCCCTCGGGGTGATGGGGGACCCCTGGGTGTTGGGGACCCCCCCTCGAGGTGATGGGGACCCCCCCCTGGGTTTTGGGGTACCCCTGGGTGTTGGGGACCCCCCCTGGGTGATGGGGACCCCCCCCCCCCCGGTTCTATGGCTTGTGCATGGGAAAAGGGGGGGCCGGGGGGGGGCACCCCAGGGAGGGGGGAAGTTGGGGGGCACCCCCCTCCCCAAATCCAGGAGGGGGGGGGCATCCAGGATTGGGGGGGGGCACCCAGGATTTTGGGGGGACCCCCAGGATTGGGGGGGTACCCGGGATTTGGGGGGGGGGCACCCTGGATTTGGAGGCACATGGAATGGGGGGGGGGGACCCTAGAGTTTTGGGGGGGGTCACCCAGGATTTTGGGGTATCCAGGACTTGGGGGGGGACACCCAGGATCTGGGGGGGGGCACCCTGGATTTGGGGGGGGCACCCTGGATTTGAGGGGGGGGCACCCCATCCCCATGGGGTGCAAAGGGGGGGGTCCCCCAAAACCACCCCCCCCCCCCCCAGAGCCCCCCTGGGTGGCTCCACGTCCAAGCTGGGTCCCACCATCACCCCAGTGGGGGGGGGTGTCCCCAAAATTGGGGGGGTCCCCAACAATGGGGGGGTCCCCAAAAATGTCGGGGGGGGTCACTTCCGTCTCCCCGAGGTGCTGGGGCGCCGGTCGCCCTCCCGGCGGGGGAGACCCTCGTCGGTGGAGGAGGTGGTGAGAAGACCTTGGTTCCACCGGGCCACCTCGGCGTGTTCCTGGGCGCAGGCGGCCAGCGCCCTCAGCCACCCCCGCATGTCCTCCTGGGGGGGGGGGGACACCCCAAAACCATCATCAGGCCCCCCCAAAACCATCCATGGACCCCCCCAAAACCTCCCCGTCCTCCCTCAAGGCCGTAGATCCCTACCTCATCCTTGGCTTGAAGGAGGAACTCGCTCCCATCGCTGGTCCTACAAGAGAAGGACCAACTCAAGGCCACCCCCCACCCACCACCAAGGTTTTGGGGGACCCCCACCACCACCACCAAGGTTTTGGGGGACCCCCACCACCACCAAGGTTTTGGGGGTCCCCCCCACCACCGCCGCCATGAGAACGTACTTGAGCTTGAAGACGTTCTTCTTCTTCTTGTAGTCGCTGGCCACCTCGCTGGTGGAGTGGTGGAGGTTGAGGAGAGGTTCGCCGCCGTGGGTGCTGCCTGCCGCTTGGCCCTTGGCGTCCTTGTAGAAGCCCAGGTCGCCCTTGCTCAGGACGCAGTAGAGGTTCACCCAGGACCTGGTCAAGGGGAGGGGACACGGGGCGGTGGTGGCACCGGTGGGTGACCCAACGCTGCTGGAGGTGGTGTGTTGTGGGGGCTGGCGAGCCCTGGGGCACCCGCTGCGTTGGGGGACCTCCAAACCCTGGTGCACCCTCTCCACTGATGGATCTCCAGACCTTGGTGAACCTTCACTATTGATGGATCTCCAAGCCCTGATGAACCTTCTCCATTGATGGACACCCCAAGCCCTGGTGCACCCTCTCCATTGATGGACCTCCAAGCCCTGGTGCACCCTCTCCATTGATGGATCTCCAAGCCCTGGTGAACCTTCACCATTGATGGACCTCCAAGCCCTGGTGAACCTTCTCCATTGATGGACCTCCAAGCCCTGGTGAACCTTCACCATTGACGGATCTCCAAGCCCTGGTGCACCCTCTCCACTGATGGATCTCCAACCCCTGGTGAACCTTCACACCATTGATGGACACCCCAAGCCCTGGTGCACCCTCTCCATTGATGGACCTCCAAGCCCTGGTGAACCTTCACCATTGACGGATCTCCAAGCCCTGGTGCACCCTCTCCACTGATGGATCTCCAACCCCTGGTGAACCTTCACACCATTGATGGACACCCCAAGCCCTGGTGCACCCTCTCCATTGATGGATCTCCAAGCCCTGGTGAACCTTCACCATTGATGGACCTCCAAGCCCTGGTGCACCCTCTCCACTGATGGATCTCCAAGCCCTGGTGAACCTTCACCATTGATGGACCTCCAAGCCCTGGTGAACCTTCACCATTGATGGATCTCCAAGCCCTGGTGAACCTTCACCATTGATGGACCTCCAAGCCCTGGTGAACCTTCACACCATTGATGGATCTCCAAGCCCTGGTGCACCCTCTCCATTGATGGACCTCCAAGCCCTGGTGAACCTTCACCATTGATGGACCTCCAAGCCCTGGTGAACCTTCACACCATTGATGGATCTCCAAGCCCTGGTGCACCCTCTCCATTGATGGATCTCCAAGCCCTGGTGAACCTTCACCATTGATGGACCTCCAAGCCCTGGTGAACCTTCACCATTGATGGATCTCCAAGCCCTGGTGCACCCTCTCCATTGATGGATCTCCAAGCCCTGGTGAACCTTCACACCATTGATGGATCTCCAGACCTTGGCGAACCTTCACCATTGATGGATCTCCAAGCCCTGGTGAACCTTCACCATTGCTGGACCCCCCTAAACCTTGGTGCACCCTCTCCACTGATGGACCCCCAAACCCTAGTCCATGATTGACCCCCCAAGTCATGGCGAACTCTCTCCATTGATGGACACCCCGACCCTCGGTGCACCCCCTGTCCTTCACAGACCCCTCCCCATCCCACCCGCCCCCCGTTGTCCCCCACCGACCTGTTGGACGCCTTCTTGTTGGGTCCATCGAGCTCGTGCTTGCGGAAGAGGAAGCCCTCGTGCTGCACCGTGTGGGTGGGGGGCGGCGGGGGCGGCGGGGCGCTGCCCTGCGCCGGCGCCGACCGCGACCTCCGCGTCTCCCCCGGGCCCTGGGAGGGGTCTTTGGGTCGCGGGCGACGGCGGGGTTTGGGGCGGTCGCGGGCGCGGGGCCGGTCGGGTCGCGGCGTCCTCTCCGGTAGCGCCTCCGGGCCGGCGGGCAGGCGGGCGGGGGACTCCCGCTCCCGGGGCTGGGGTGGGGGGACGATGGGCGTCGGGATGGGGGTCCCGGCGGCCCCCCGAGGTGGGGATGCCAAGGGGACGCCGAGGGGACACCGAGGGGACGCCAAGTTGAAGGCAAGGAGATATCAAGGAGATGCCAAGGAGATGCCAAGGGGACATGGAGGGGACACCAAGGGGATGCCAAAGGGACACCAAGGGGACATGGAGGGGACGCCAAGTTGAATGCAAGGAGACATCAAGGAGATGCCAAGGAGATGCCAAGGGGACATGGAGGGGACACCAAGGGGTCATGGAGGGGACACCAAGGGGACACCAAGTTGAAGGCAAGGAGACATTGAGGAGATGCTAAGGAGCTACCAAGGGGACATGGAGGGGACGCCAAGGCGACACCAAGGGGACACGGAGGGGACACGGAGGGGACATGGAGGGGACATGGAGGGGTCATGGAGGGGACACCAAGGGGACACCAAGTTGAAGGCAAGGAGACATTGAGGAGATGCCAAGGAGCTACCAAGGGGACATGGAGGGGACGCCAAGGGGACATGGAGGGGACACCAAGGGGACACCAAGAGGACACCAAGAGGACACGGAGGGGACATGGAGGGGACGCCAAGTTGAATGCAAGGAGACATCAAGGAGATGCCAAGGAGATGCCAAGGAGATGCCAAGGAGCTGCCAAGGGGACATGGAGGGGACGCCAAGGGGACATGGAGGGGACACCAAGGGGACACCAAGAGGACACCAAGAGGACACGGAGGGGACATGGAGGGGACGCCAAGTTGAATGCAAGGAGACATCAAGGAGATGCCAAGGAGATGCCAAGGAGATGCCAAGGAGCTGCCAAGGGGACATGGAGGGGACGCCAAGGGGACATGGAGGGGACACCAAGTTGAAGGCAAGGAGACATCGAGGAGATGCCAAGGAGATACTAAGGGGATATGGAGGGGACGCCAAGGGGACATGGAGGGGACGCCAAGATCATGCCAAGGAGACACCGAGGGGACACCAAGAGGACGCCAAGGGGATGCCAATGACTCACCGGAGCCGGCAAGGGGCCACCCGCCTCCTTCTCCTGCAGCTGCTCCACGATGTCGGCCAGCGTGGCTTTGCTGTCGGCGGAGATTTGGGGGGGGGGGGGGGAGTCACGTCGGTCTCGGCCACCTGACGGTGACACCGGCGTCCCCGTCCCCGCGCTCACCCGCCGCCCTTGCCGTCGTGCCGCGGCGGCTCCGGCTCGCTGGATTCCTGCCGTTCCAACCGGCGCTCTCGCCGCTCCCGGCGCCGTTCCAGCAGCCCCGTCCTCCCCTCCCCGGGCTCGTCGGTTTTGGGGGGCACCGGGGTCTCACCGGCGGTGGCAGGGGGGGGCGGCTCCCCCCCGGGACCCCCATCCCCGGGAGGTCCTTGGACGCGGTCAAGCTTGGGCTGGAGGCGCTCGGGACGGAGCTCGTGGCGCACGTAGGCGACGCGGGGCTCCAGCCGGCGGCTTTCGGGGCGCTCGGACCCCCCCGGCGACGGCGTTGACCCCCCCGGGGGTTCCCCCAAAAATTTGCGGCTGAGGAGCGGCGTGGGCGGCTGCTTGTTCTGCTCCGCTTTCAGCTTCTCGATCTGCGGGGATGGGGTGGGGTGGAGATGATGGGGATGAAGGAGAAGGAGGAGGAGATGATGGAGAAGGAGAAGGAGAAGGAGATGATGGAGAAGGAGAAGGAGAAGGAGATGATGGAGAAGGAGAAGGAGAAGGAGATGATGGAGAAGGAGAAGGAGAAGGAGATGATGGAGAAGGAGAAGGAGACGAAGGAGAAGGAGACGAAGGAGAAGGAGACGAAGGAGAAGGAGACGAAGATGAAGGAGACGATGGAGATAATGGAGAAGGAGAAGGAGATGATGGAGAAGGAGAAGGAGATGATGGAGAAGGAGAAGGAGATGAAGGAGATGATGGAGAAGGAGAAGGAGAAGGAGATGAAGGAGAAGGAGAAGGAGATGAAGGAGACGAAGATGAAGGAGACAAAGATGAAGGAGATGATGGAGATGATGGAGAAGGAGAAGGAGATGAAGGAGATGATGGAGATGATGGAGAAGGAGAAGGAGATGAAGGAGAAGGAGAAGGAGATGAAGGAGAAGGAGATGAAGGAGAAGGAGATGAAGGAGAAGGAGATGAAGGAGAAGGAGACGGAGATGAAGCAGATGGAGATGAAGGACAGGAAGATGAAGGAGATGAAGAAGATGAAGGAGATGAAGGGGAAGGAGATGAAGATGGGGACAGGGATGAAGATGGGGATGGAGATGGGAACAGGGATGAAGATGGCAATGGGATAGGGACGGAGATGGGGATGAAGATGGGTACGAGGATGAGGATGGGAATAAGGATGGAGAGGAGGATGGGGATGGGTACAGGGATGGGGATGCTGAGCCGGCGGCTGCAGTGGCCCCGGGGGGGGGGACACAAGGCGGGGGGTGACATCAGCCCCCCCAAGGTGCCCGTACCGTGGTGAGCCGTCTCAGGGAGCTGAACCTCTCCTCCCAAGCGGCGGCCGCCTTACGGAAAGCCTCGTGCCGCCGGATCAGCTGCTCCACCTCGTCCACGCTGCTGCCCAGCTCCTGGCTCTTCAGCAGGGGCTCCTGGGCCGTCAGCCACGCGTCGGCCACCACCGCCTCCTGGGCGAACTGGTGCACCTCCAGCACTGCCGGACAAACGGACGGGGAGGGGGGGCAGGCGGACGGAAGGACGCGCTCATGGCGGCACCCCCCCCAAGAGCATCCCAGCCCCGCGGCGGCGGAGGACCCGGCCCCCTCCCCAAATTACCACCCCCCCCCCCCCCAAGGTGGGACTCACTCTGCTGCAGCCATTCCCAGTGCTTGTCCCACTTCTCCATCATCTCCTTCTTCTTCGCAAGCAGCTTCTCCACGTGGGATTTGATCTGCAGGGATGGGGGAGATGGGTTGGGACCCCCCAAAAGTTGCAGTCCCCCCCCCCCAAATTGTCCCCCGGGCACCTCGTCGGCCGCCGGGCTCTTGCTGAGGATGAGGGTCTTGCCCAGCTCCAGGCAGGCGGCGATGCTCTTGCCGCGGGCTTCGATCTCGCTCTTGAGCCCTTGGTGGTCGTTCATCAGCAGCTCCACCGAGGAGACGTCCCTACGAGTGGGGATGGGGGCTGGGAGGGCGGGAGGGGACGGGGACGCCCTCCCACCGGGCTGGGACGGGAGAGGGGTCCTTGGTGTCATGGGTGGGACAGGACATGGGTCTCCAGGATGGGATAGGTCACGGGTCCTTGGCTCCATGGATGGGACAGGACACGGGTCCTTGGCTCTATGGATGGGACAGGACATGGACCCTTGGGATGGGACAGGACACGGGTCCTTGGCTCCATGGATGGGACAAGATGTGGGTCCTTGGGATGGGACAGGACATGGGTCCTCCAGATGGGACAGAACACAATTCCTTGGCTTCATGGATGGGACAGGACATGGGTCTTCAGGATGGGACAGGACACGGGTCCTCCAAATGGGACAGGACACAAATCCTTGGCTCCATGGGTGGGACAAGACGTGGATCCTTGGGATGGGACAGGACATGGGTCCTCCAGATGGGACAGGACACAATTCCTTGGCTTCATGGATGGGACAAGAAGTGGGTCCTTGGGATGGGACAGGACACGGGTCCTTGGGATGGGACAGGACATGGGTCCTTGGCTCCATGGATGGGGCAGGACATGGGTTCTTGTGATGGGACAGGACACGGGTCCTCCAGATGGGACAGGACACGGGTCCTTGGCTTCATGGATGGGACAGGACACGGGTCTTCAGGATGGGACAGGACATGGGTCCTCGGGATGGGACAGGACACAGTTCCTTGGCTTCATGGATGGGACAAGAGGTGGGTCCTTGGGATGGGACAGGACACGGGTCCTTGGCTCCATGGATAGGACAGGACACGGGTCCTCGGGATGGGACAGGACATGGGTCCTCGGGATGGGACAGGACACGGGTCCTTGGCTCCATGGATGGGACAAGATGTGGGTCCTTGGGATGGGACAGGACACGGGTCCTTGGCTCCATGGGTGGGACAGGACATGGATCCTTGGGATGGGACAGGACACGGGTCCTCCAGATGGGACAGGACACGGGTCCTTGGCTCCATGGATGGGACAGGACATGGGTCCTCGGGATGGGACAGAACACAACTCCTTGGCTTCATGGATGGGACAAGAGGTGGGTCCTTGGGATGGGACAGGACACGGGTCCTTGGGATGGGACAGGACACGGGTCCTTGGCTCCATGGATGGGACAAGATGCGGGTCCTTGGGATGGGACAGGACACGGGTCCTTGGCTCCATGGATGGGACAGGACATGGGTCCTCCAGATGGGACAGGACACAATTCCTTGGCTTCATGGATGGGACAGGACATGGGTCCTCCAGATGGGACAGAACACAATTCCTTGGCTTCATGGATGGGACAAGAGGTGGGTCCTTGGGATGGGACAGGACACGAGTCCTTGGTGTCATGGATGGGCCAGAACATGGGTCCTTGGCTCCATGGATGGGACAGGACATGGGTCCTCGGGATGGGCCAGGACACGGGTCCTCGGCACCACGGATGGGGCAGGACATGGCTCTTGGGGCCAGCGCAGGACGCAGGACCTCGGCGCAGCCCACAGCTCCTGCTACCTGGGCTTCTCTCCGGCGCCGATCTGGCAGAGGACGCCGTCCATCCAGGCGAGAAGGTCTCTCACGGTGCCGACGAAGCGGATCTTATCGGCGACGCTGGCGACGTGGAGCCGGCACTCCTCGCACGCCGCCAAGAGCTCCTTCCACGCCCGTAGCACCTCCTGCTCCCTCCCGGCGATGGCCTCGGCGTTGTCCCCGGCGTAGAGGGTCCTCAACTGTGCCGCACCCTCTTGGAGCTGCCGGACTTGGGTCACCAACACCTCCACGTCGTGCTCGAAGGCACCCAACGCCCGTTGCAAGGCGCCGGCCGACGTCCTGCCCTCACGGGCTGCCAGTTCAGGCAGGCGTTGCCTTTTCTCCTCGATTTGCCCCAAAACCTCTTTGCAATCGTTGAAGAACTTGTGCAATTCGTGGGAAGCCGCCAACATCTGGGCCCGGGTCTCCATCAGCTCCAGAAGGTCTGCCCAAGCTTCGTTCACCCCGTCCTTCCATTCGGCGATGGTGGCAGCGTCGGCGTGCCCGTAGTCGATCAGTTCGTCCACCATTTGGTTGACGGCGGCGATCCGTTCCTGCCCGACGCTGCCCGTCTCGCTGGCGAACTCCAGGAATTTCTCCTGGAGTAGCTGGGATGGGCAGGGATAGGCAAGGGTGAGGGGTGGGCAGCGCCGGGCAGGGGTGGGGGCAGGACCCCCGGTATGGGGCAGAAATGGTGCCCAGGACCCCCGGCATGGGGCAGGGATGGTGCCCAGGACCAGGACGGCACCCAGGACCCCCAGCATGGGGCAGGGACGGTGCCCAGGACCCCCAGCATGGGGCAGCGATGGTGTCCAGGACCAGGATGGTGCCCAGGACCCCCAACATGGGGCAGGGATGGTGCCCAGGACCGGGATGGTGCCCAGGACCAGGATGGTGCCCAGGACCCCCAGCACGGGGCAGGGATGGTGTCCAGGATCACCAGCATCGTGCATGGATGGGGACCAGGACCAGGATGGAGGTAGGACCCCCGGCACGGGGCAGGGAGGGCACCAAGACCCCTCTCACCCACGGCAGGGACTTCCCCAGGACCCCCAGCACAGGATGGGGACAACTCCAGGACCTCCAGGCCACGGACAACGCCAAGAGCCCCAACGTGGCGCATCCCCCAACTGACCGTGACGTGTTCGAAGTCCTGTCCCAGCTCCGGTGAGCCGGCCACCACCTCCTTTTCGGCGATCCAATGCTCCAGCTCGTCCACCTCGCGGTTGAGCTGGTAGAGCCAATATTGCTGCTCCAACTTGGCCTTGCGTTCCTCCACCAAGTCCTTCAGAGACACGTACAGCCGGTCAACCTGCGACTGCCGCCTGCTGACCTGTTCGCTGGGCAAGGGACACAGCGCCCGGTGAACGCCAAAGACCCCGGTATTTTGGGGTGGGGGGGTTCAGGGAGGGGTGGGCGATGGAGGGGTTGCACCCACCTTTGAGGGTGGCCAAGCTCTAGAAGGGCGCGGCATTGGCGGGAGAGCTGGGCGATGGTCTCCTCGTAGTTCTCCACCGTTTGCTCCGTCAGGAGGTGTTTCTTGAGGAGTTGTAGGGTGCTCTGCTCATCCTTGGGGAGGGGGGACACGTTTTTTTTGGGGGGGGTGAGATGCTGGGGGGCGGTCCTTAACTTCTCCCCCCTCAAACCACCCCGTCAGCACCTTCCCCTTCTCCTCGCTCATCAACAGCAGCTCTTGCTCGCCCAACCACGACTCCACCTCGGCCACATCGAAGTAATATTGCTCCAGCTGGTAGGTGGCATCCAAAGTTTGCTGCCTGCGCTCTGCCTGCTCCTGTAGCTCCTCCCACATCGTCCCCAACCGCTCCAGAAGACGTCGGACCCCTTCTGCTTCGGGGCTTTTGATGGAGGCAACGGCTCCGGCGCGTTCCAGCACCTCGTCCACGCGAGGACGGTGGACCTGGATCTCCCGGCGGAGGTTCTGGGGAGGGGGTGGAGAGGATTTGGGGGTGGGGGAGAGGGGTTGGGGGTCACCGGTGTCCCCCCCCCTCCCGGTTTCCCCGGCGTGGGGGCTGACCTGGTTCTTCTTGATGAACTGCTGGACCGTCTGCAGGTTGGTGCCGTGGTCCTTCAGCGTGGCCAAGGGCAGGCGGTCCTGCACCCACAGCTGGGCGAGAGGGTGGTGGGATGGACCTGGGCGTCATCTCTGTCCCTGATCCTGTCCCCATCCCCATCCCATCATCCCATCCCATCTCCATCCCCATCCCATCATCCCATCCCCATCCCATCATCCCATCCCCATCGCATCCCCATCCCATCATCCCATCATCCCATCCCCATCCCATCATCCCATCCCCATCCCATCATTCCATCCCATCTCCATCCCCATCCCATCATCCCATCCCCATCCCATCATCCCATCCCCATCCCATCATCCCATCCCAACTCCATCCCCAATCCCATCCCAACCCCAACCCCATCCGATCCCAACCCCATCCTGATCCCAAGCCCATCCCATCCCAACCCCATCCTGATCCCAAGCCCATCCCATCATCCTATCCCATCCCCATCCCAATCCCATCATCCCATCCCATCATCCCATCCCCATGCCCATCCTCATCCCCATCCCATCATCCCATCCCCATCCCAACTCCATCCCCAATCCCATCCCAACCTCAACCCCATCCCAACCCCATCCTGATCCCAATCCCATCCCCATCCCAACCCCATCCTGATCCCAACCCCATCCCGATCCCAACCCCATCCCATCCCCATTCCATCATCCTATCCCATCTCCATCCCCATCCCATCATCCCAATCCCATCCCATCATCCCATCCCCATCCCAATCCCATCATCCCACCCCCATCCTCATCCCATCATCCCATCCCATCTCCATCCCCATCCCATCATCCCATCCCCATCCCATCATCCCATCCCCATCCCATCATCCCATCCCCATCCCAATCCCATCATCCCATCCCCATGCCCATCCTCATCCCCATCCTATCATCCCATCCCCACGCCCATCCCAACCTCAACCCCATCCCATCCCAACCCTATCCCAATCCCAATCCCATCCCATCCGAACCCCAAGCCCATCCCAGCCCCATCCTGATCTCAATCCCATCCCAACCCCAATCCCATCCCAACCCCATCCTGATCCCAATCCCATCCCGACCCCAATCCCATCCCGACCCCATCCTGATTCCAATCCCATCCCGACCCCAATCCCATCCCGACCCCATCCTGATTCCAATCCCATCCCGATCCCAATCCCATCCCGACCCCATCCCCATATACTCACCACCTCGTCCTCCAGCTCATGGCTGACCTGATGAACCTCCTTGGAAGCCAAGAGGATTCGCCGACGTTCCTTGAGGGGCTCGATCAGGCGGACGATGCGGGTCCCCACCGCGTTCTGCCGCTCCCCCACCGCCTGCCTGCCCGCTGCCTGCGCGGGCAGCGCCGCTGCCTGCACCTGCAGCTCCCCCACCTCCTTGTACCACTCCTCCACCTGCGACTCCATCGTCTGCGGGGAGCGGGGGGACACTGGGATGAGACACTGGGGGAACTGGGGCCGAGCGCTGGGGGAACTGGGGCTGAACCCCCATTGCAACTGGTCCTCAGCCCTGGGGACAACCGGTGCCCAGCTCCGGAGGCTACTGGTGCTGAGCCTGGGGGCAACTGGGTCCAAGCCCTGGGGGCAACTGGTGCTGAACCCCTATTGTAACTGGTGCTGAGCCTGAGGGGTTACTGGTGCCGAGCCCCCATTGCAACCAGTGCTGAGCCCTGGGGCAACTGGTGTCAAGACTGGGGAGCAACTGGTGCCAATCCCCATCGCAACTGGTGCTGAGCCCCTGTTGTAACTGGTCCTCAGCCCTGGGGACAACCAGTGCCCAGCACTGGGGTCAACCGGTGTCTCCCCAGCACCTGATGTCCCCCCATAACTTGGTGTTCCCCCAACACCCGACGTCCCCCCAAACCTGGTGTCCCTCCATAACTTGGTGTCCCCCCAACACCCGACGTCCCCCCAAACCTGGTGTCCCCCCATAACCTGGTGTCCCTCCATAACCTGGTGTCCCCCCAACACCCGACGTCCCCCCAAACCTGGTGTCCCTCCATAACCTGGTGTCCCCCCATAACCTGGTGTCCCCCCAACACCCAACATCCCTCCATAACCTGGTGTCCCCCAACACCAATGTCCCCCCATGACCTGGTGTCCCCCCAACACCCAATGTCTCCCCATAACCTGGTGTCCCCCCATAACCTGGTGTCCCCCCAACACCCACCTGCAGCCTCTTGAGCTGCCTGCTGACGCTGAGGAGGTCGGCTCCTGCCCCCACCGTCTCCAGCTGCTCCTCCAGCCTCCCCAGCCGCGCCTCCATGTCGGCGTAGCTCCGCGCCAGGCGCTCGGCGGCGGCGGCCTCCGCCAGCCGCCGGCTCCTGGCCTGGCTGGTGGTCTCCAACTCCACCCAACATTGCCGTAACTCTTCCAGTTGACGCCGAACGGCGCCGGTTAATTCGGGTTTGGCGAGGAGGAGCTCTTCGCCTTCCTGGGGTGGGAGGGGGTCAAGGGGGGTCAAGGGGGGTCAACGGGGGGTCCCGCCCCCCCGGAATTGGGGTGCTGGGGGGCAAGGCCGTTGGCCATGGGGGTGGGGGGTCTTTGGGTGTCATGGCGAGCACCCTCTGGGGGAGGGAGGGGGCGCAGGGCTGGGGGGGGGCAGAAAAAAGGGGGTGCAGCTGGAGGGGTGCGGGGAAAGGGGGCGCAGGGAAAGGGGGGGGTGAAGAAAAAAGAGGGGTGCAGGGAAATGGGGGTGCAGGGAAATGGGGGTGCAGCAGGGAAGGGGGTGCAGGGAAAGGGGGGGTGAAGAGAAAAGAGGGGTGCAGGGAAATGGGGGTGCAGGGAAAGGGGGGTGCAGGGAAAGGGGGGTGTAGGGAAAAGAGGGGTGCAGGGAAAGGGGGGTGCAGGAGGGAAAGAGGGGTGTAGGGAAAAGAGGGGTGCAGGGAAAGAGGGGTGCAGCTGGGGAGGGGTGCAGTGGGGGGTGAAGCAAAACGGGGGTGCAGGGAAAAGGGGTGCAGGGAAAGGGGGGTGCAGCTGGGGAGGGAAGCAGTGGGGGTGCAGAAAAAGGGGGGGTGCAGGGAAAAGGGGGCGATGCGGGGAAAGGGGGTGCAGCTGGGGGGGTGCAGAAAAAAGGGGGTGCAGGGAAAGGGGGATGGAGCTGGGGGGGTGCAGTGAAAAAGGGTGCAGGAAAGGGGGGGTGCAGCAAAAGGGGGGTGCAGCAAACGAGGGGTGCAAGGAAATGGGGGTGCAGCTGGGGGGGTGCAGCAAAAGGGGGGGGTGCAAGGAAATGGGGGGGTGCAGCAAAAGGGGGGGTGCAGCAAAAGGGGGGGTGCAGCCGGGGAAGGCTGCGCCGAAGAGGATGCAGCACGCAGGGATGCAGCGGGGGGGGGGGAGCTGCAGCGGAGGGGGGGGGGGGAGCTGCAGCGAGCAGCGATGCAGCCAAGGACGAATGCAACGAAAGGGGGGGGGGGGGGGCTGCAGCGAGTGGGGGGGGGGGGCACCACCACCACGTCACCCCCCACCCCCCCCCCCAGCAAACGCCCCGCGACCCCCCCCTCCTCCCATTAACCCTCCTCCCTCCCCCCATCCCCCCTCTCCATGCCTCCCCCCACCCATCCCACCCCCATTCCATCCCACCCCTCCCCATTCCATACCCCCCCCCGTTCCATACGACCCCCCCCCCATTCCATACGACCCCCCCCCCCCCCCATTTTCCCACCCCCCCGCTACCTTCTCGATTTTCTCCAGCCACTCTTTATTCTGCGCCAGCTCGGCCATGAACGCCTGGTGCTTCAGCCATGGTTTGGGGGGGCGAGGGGGGGGGTCCCGGGAGGGGTCCCCCGCCATCAGCACCTTCTCCCGGATCCAGCCATCCAGCTATTTTATTTTTTTTTTGGGAAGGGGTGGGATATAAGGTTGGGATCCCCCCCCCCCCCCCCCCCCGCGCTTTGGGAATCCCCACAACCCTTTGGGGGGGGAAACCACGTTTGGGGCCTGTGGTTCCTCTACGGCGCTGGGGAGGATGAGGAGGAGGAGGAGGATGGTGGCATTTGGCGCGATGCCGCAGAGCCTTGCAGCAGATGCCGGGCGGAGCGCGGAGGCCGGATTCCGGCCTTGCCGGTAGCTGCGCCAGAAAAAACCCGACCGGGGTCTGGGCCAACCTCCCGGTTGCCGTAACCGCGCCGGTGATGGGACCGCGGCGGCTCCGACCACGGCGGCTCCCACCGGCGAAGCCCCCTGAGATGCTGAGGAGCATCGACGGGGGGTGCACGACCCCCTGGTCCACCCTGGGGGGGGGCTTGGGGAAACCCCCCCCCCCAAAAAGCCATGGGTGACGCGATCCGGACCCCGCCGACGCCGGTGACGCCGGCGACGCCGGCGTGGGGTGACATCCCAAAGGTCCGGCTCCCACCCGCACCCATCTTAGGGCCCTCTGCACCCAAATCTGGACCCCCCCCCCCCCACCGCCCCATGGGTAATTTGGGGGGGGTCAGGGGTTGGGGGGGACACGCGTGGGGCGGGGGGCCGGGTCCTACCTCGCGGCAGTTCTGGAGGAACCGCTGCAGCTCGAGGTGGTCCTTCAGCCGCTGCGTCCGTTCCTGCGCCAGCTGGTAGTTGCGGTGGCTCCTGCGGGGTCGGGGGGGGTCCCAGCTCAGCGCTGCCCACCCATTACCCCCCCCCCCAGCACCCCAATTAAGCACCGAATTAACCCGCCCCACCCCGCAAAGCAAATTAACCCAAGGGGGAAACTGAGGCACAGCCCCCATCAGCCGTGGTGAGGATGCACCGGCAGGTCCAGCTCCTTCATCGTCCCCGGGGGGGTCCCGGGTGCCGGGGGGGGGGTGCAGGCGTTGCCGTCCCGGCACCTACTTGGCACGGAGACCCTCCATCGCCTCGGCCACGCGGTCGCTGTAGAGGTTGCCTTGCCGTTGGAGGCTCTCGCCAGCTTGTAGGGCCAGTTGGATCTTCTGCAGGTTGAGGTCCATGGTGGTGGTGAAGTCCTTGTGCTTCTTGATGGCGTTGTTCACCCCTTCCACCGTGTCGGGGAGCTCGGCGTGGACCAGGGTGGACTCCTGGAGAAGGGATGGAGGAGATGCTGGTGTTGGGTTCTCCATCCTTGGTCACCTCTTCTCCTTGCTCCATCCTCCCCAGCTCAACCAGGAGGTCCACCGAGACCTTCTCCCACCCGTCTCTACCTGGTTGTAGAGGCTGGTCTCGCATTGCTGGACATCCCGGAGGAAGAGATGGAAGACGTGAGATTGCACCAGCACCTCTCGCCGCGTTTCCCAGCTCTGCAGCAACTTGCCCCAGCCCGCGTCCAGCTTCTGCAACCACTGCTGCAACGAGAGGTAGGGGACCTCCGTCTCCTCCAAGGCCAACAGGTCGCTGGCCGCTTGGATCTTGGCGTAGTCCTCCTCGTAGCCGTTGATCTCCTCTTTGAGGGCCGCGTGTTGGTTCAACAACCTCTCCGCTTCGCTCAAGCTATCCGGCACCTCCTCGGAGGCAACGGCCGCTTGTGTCTTCACCAACCACCCAAGGAAGTTGTCCAAGTCTTGGATGAACTGTTGCAAGCGACCGGCGACGGTCAAAGAGTCTTCGCAACCTTGCAGCGCCCGCTTCAGGGCTTCCCACTCCTCGCTGATCTGCTCGAAGGGCAGCAGGATCTCCAGGGCTCTCCCGGGGTGGGAGGCAGCCAAGGCTTCGCCTTCTCGTTGAAGCTCCACCAACCGAGGTTCTAAGACCACCAGAGCCGCCTCCATGGTGGAGAGGCGGCGTTGCAAGGCCAACACGCCGCCCAGGTCGCCGCCGCCCGATTGCGTGGCTTCGATGGCTTTTCTCTTCTCCCGCACCTGCGCCTTCATCTCGCCGCACTCCAGCAGGTAGTTCTGGATCTTCAGGACGGAGCTGAGCTGGCCCTTCTTGCGCTCCACCAGCTCCACCACCCGGTTCCACCTGGGGATGGGGACAGAGGTGGAAGAAGACCAGGGTGGGGCCCTGGGATGAGGTTGGGCATTGCCAAGGCTCGGGATGGGCTTGGACCATTGCACCGGACAGCTGGACCCCATAGGGACGTCCCACCAGGCTGGGAGAACCTCAGGATTGGGGGCTGCCAGCAGCCCCACGGTTGGTTCCCCTCACCAAAGAGCCCCCAAGCAGGATGAGGCCCACCATGGGCATTGCTGACCCCCAGGACGGGCTTGGCCCGTTGCACCAAAGAGCTGGACCCCATAGGGACGTCCCACCAGGCTGGGAGAACCACAGGCTGAAGTCTACAAGCAGCCCCACAGACGGTTCCCCCCGTCCAGGAGCCCCCCAGGCGGGATGGGGTCCACCACGGGCATCGCTGACCCCCAGGATGGGCTTGGCCCCACAGCTCGGCCCCCTCCCCACACCCGTACCTGCTGTTGAGGTGGTCCTGGCAGGAGCGGACCTCCTCCGAGCTGGGGTGGCCCCCGTCCACCAACTGCTGCACCACCTGGTTGACGTCCAAGATCCGTCCCATGACGCTGTTCATCTCCTGGTCCAGGCTCTCAAACCTGAGGAGGAGACGTGAGCAACGGGGTCCGTGGCGGGGTCCACGACGGGGCAAGGGACCCAGGTGTCCCAACCCCTCCACACACCTATGCTGGACCACCTCAACCTCATCCAGCTCCTCCGGCACCTCCATCCTCTCCAACCACTGCTCCTTCTCGTCCACCCAGACCTCGCAGGCGTGCACCTCGCTGAACATGCGGTAGACGGCCAAGGCGTCCTGCAGCCACTGCTGCCGCAGCACGGCCACCTCAGCCACCTCCCCGTAGAGCTGCTCCACCTCCACCACCCGGATCTGCACGTCAACCCCTTGACGATGCTCGGGTGCCAGAAGAGCCAACTGTTTCCGGAGGGCCAACACAGCCGCCCGGTGCTTCTCCACTTCTTCCACCACCGCCCGGTGCTTCCGCAGAAGAGCTTGGGTGGAATAGTCATCATGGCCAAAGTCATCGCTGGAGACGATGCGGTAGGTGTCCTGCAACCAGGCCACCAAGTCGTCCGTCTCGGCGCTGAACTGGAAGAAGTTGAGGGCCTCCTGCAACCGCTGTTGGTGCAACCCCGTCACCTCCTCCAGCTTCTTCCAGCGGAGGCGAACCTCCCGCATCTTCTCCTGGATCCCACCGGGGCTGAAGCGTTTCTTGGCCAAGATCTGCTCGCCCCTTTTCATGGTCTGGTGCAACAGCGCCCGTCGGCTTCCCAGCTCGCCCAACATGCTCTTGTGCTTGTTGGTCAAGGTCAAGACGCTGCTCAGGTCCCGGCCGCACGTCTTGGCGGCCAGGATCTGCTCCTTCTCACGGATCCACGCCTCGGCCTCCTCCATCTCCTGGAAGAAGGCCCAAAGCTGGCGAGAATCCTCCAGCTCCTTGCGTCTCTTGCCCGCCAGCTCCCCCAGCTCCTCCAGGCACGTCTGGACGTGGTTGACCCGGTTGCAGATGATCTGGGGGTCGCAGGGTTGGTAGCCTGGACCAAGAGAACCAGATCTTAGCCGGAGATGGTCTACAGCACCCTGAAGACCTTGGTTGACCCCTCCCAAGGTCAAGCATCTCCCCGGTCCTCGCGGTGCCCCATGTTACCCTCCAGCTCCGAGAACTTGAGGGCGGCGGCGTTGAGCGCTTGCACCCGCTCGGTCTGGGCAGAGATGTCAGCTTCCAGCAGCCCGTGCTTCTGCAGCAGGTCCTCAACCTCCAGAAGATGCTTCCCCAAATCCTTGGAGACCAGGAGCACCTGGAGAAGGGGAATGAGACCACAGGGTCCAGAGCCGCCCACCGCATCCTCCATGGGGATTCCGGGTACCTGTCCCGTCCCCGGCTCTACCTGCATCTCCTCCATCCAGTCAATCATGTAGACCATCTCCTGGAAGATCTTCTGCAGGGCCAGGTTCTGCTCGAGACGGGCACGGCGGGCGCAGACCAGCTCGGTCAACAGCCCCCACTGCCGAAGGATGTTGTCCTTTTGGGCGCTGATGCGTTTGGTGTCGTAGTAGCCCTCGGACTCCATCTCCAGGGCCAGCTCCACCACCACCTGGATGCGTTCTTGATAGGAGGAGATGTCGGCCTCGATGGCCTCGTGCTTCTTCATGGCGGCCTCCACCGCCGGCAGGTCGTAGCCGAAGTTGTCCTGGGGTGGGGGGGAGATGGCGTCGGGCAGGGTGGACCCCTCCCCGGTCAACGAGGGAGCCCAATGAGGCAAGCCAGGAGATCCCACCACCCGAGCGTTGCAGTCCTCACCCCCCCACCCCGGCCAGGGAGAGGACCCAGGCGTCCCACCCTAGGGTGGGGGTCCCTGCCAAGCCCCGCCCACCCCATCCCACCTGCGAGACCAAGCGTTGGTTCTCGTTCAACCACGTCTCCCTCATGACGGCTTTGTGGTCGAACCGTTGGGCCAGCAGCTCCAACTTCTCCTGCCGGATCAGCTCGTTGCGCAGAGACACCTCCCGTTCGTGCTCTGCCTTCTCCAGGCAGGTCCAGGCCTGAGGGGTGGGACACCGGGGCTCGACGAGGGGGTCCCCAGCCCTTCTCGGGGTCCCCCGGGACGGAGACCTCACCCCGGTCCCACCGGCACCTTATTGATGTCGGAGATGCTCTTGCCCTCGCTGGGGACGTAGAGTTTGCGGTTGTTGGCCCGTAGTTTGCTCTGGATGGTGAAGAGCAGGACCTCCAGGTTCCCCTTCTCCTGGAACCTGCGGGGTGGCAGCACCGGGTCAGGATACGGCCACGGTTGTCCCCTCTCCGTGGTTGTCCCCCCGACCCCAGGAGGTGGCTCACTTGACGGGCTTCTCCAGGGTGCAGAAGGCGGTGAAGGCTTGGAGCTGCTGTTGCACCCCGGTCAAGGAGTTGGCGAACTTCTGGTTGCTGATGATGGTGATGGTGTGCTGGATCCAGGCCAGCAGCTCGGCCGCCAGCGCCTCGTACCGCTCGATGATGGCCTCGATCTCCATGGCCTGATCCAGAACCTGGTGGGAGAGGGGTGGGGTCACCTGCACGGCTCGGGGCTGCGTCCCACAGAACCCCCTTGGGCAACCATGCGTGGTTGAGGGGCAACCTGCTTGTCCCAGCCCCACCAGGGACCAGCACGGCTCTGCCCTTGGGACCCCTCTGGTCCCCAGTGCAGCAAGGGATGGGACATCCCATGGAGCCAGGGATGGGACATCCCATGGAGCCAGGGATGGGACATCCCCATGGAGCAAGGATGGGACATCCCATGGAGCCAGGGATGGGACATCCCCATGGAGCCAGGGATGGGACATCCCCATGGAGCAAGGATGGGACATCCCATGGAGCCAAGGATGGGACATCCCATGGAGCCAGGGATGGGACATCCCCATGGAACCAGGGATGAGGAACCCCATGGAGCCAAGGATGGGACATCCCCATGGAGCAAGGATGGGACATCCCCATGGAGCCAAGGATGGGACATCCCCGTGGAGCCAGGGATGGGACATCCCCATGGAGCCAAGGATGGGACATCACCGTGGAGCAAGGATGGGACATCCCCGTGGAGCCAGGGATGGGACATCCCATGGAGCCAAGGATGGGACATCCCATGGAGCCAAGGATGGGACATCCCCGTGGAGCCAGGGATGGGACATCCCATGGAGCCAAGGATGGGACATCCCCGTGGAGCAAAGGATGGGACATCCCCATGGAGCAAAGGATGGGACATCCCATGGAGCCAAGGATGGGACATCCCCATGGAGCCAGGGATGGGACATCCCCATGGAGCAAGGATGGGACATCCCATGGAGCCAAGGATGGGACATCCCATGGAGCCAGGGATGGGACATCCCCATGGAGCAAGGATGGGACATCCCCATGGAGCAAGGATGGGACATCCCCATGGAGCCAAGGATGGGACATCCCATGGAGCAAGAATGGGACATCCCGTGGAGCAAACCCACCCAAACCCACCTTCCCGATGCGCTTCCCCTCCACAGCCAGCGCCTTCATCTTGGAGAAGTAGTGGTAGAAGGACACCACGTAGGTGATGATGGACTTCTCATCGGGGTCCTCCATGTTGACGTCTGGCAGGCGGTGAAGCGTTGGTCCCCGAGCCCTGCCCGGCTCCCCAAAGCCCCTCCTTGGCCACCAGCCCTCATCCAGCAAAGCCCAGCCCTGGGCTGCTCCCCTCAACCTTGAGCCCCCCAAAAAATCCTTTGAGGTGAAAAACGGAGCCGGGAGCTTGGTGGAGACACCCCACCCTGCGTGGACGGACGGACAGACGGACCCCCCACCCTGTCCCATCCCTACCCTCGGGGTCCAGCAGTTTGCTGAGCCCTAGCTGCTGCTCGGCCGTGTTGAAGGCTTGTTGAAGGTTGTAGGTCGCGTTGGACTTGGTCAACTTGTGGAAGTCGATGAGGTCCGGCCTGCAAGCGGGACACGGCCACTTCGAGCCCCACCCCCACCCCGCTGAGGGCACCCAAGCGTCCGGGTTGTCCCCCCTGCTGTCCCCCGTGGCGGACCTGTGCTTGTGGATGAGGGCGTTGAAGGCCAACCCATCCCTCCAACTGGTGGTGAAGTTCTGGATGTTCACCTCGGGGTAGCTGTGGGGAAAGGGTGGGGGTCACACGGTGCCGGATCCGTCCCCCGTCCGCGGCGGGGGCCGTCCCAGCACCGCGACGGCGCGAGGAAGGGGGTGACCGCTCACCCCCGCCGTCTTCATCTGGCACCAGAGGAGCAGAGCGTCCTTGGCCGAGCGCGTCTCCCGGTTGTCTTCGGTCTTGATTTTGATCACCTGGATCTGGGGAAAGCCAAGGGGCACTGACGCACGGCGGGGTCCCGGGGTGGGGACACCGGCCCTGGGGTGGGGACAACCCCGCCCCGCTACCTGGAAGCGGAGGATGATGGTCCAGATGAGGCCGAGGGTGAGGCGGTGGTTGCCGTCCACGATGTCGTGGGAGCCCACGTTCTCCAGGTGCACCCGTTGCTCCTTGAGGAACTGCAACGCCTTGTCCACGTTCTCCAAGGAGTGGATCCGCATCCGGCCCCTCGTCGGTTTGGGCTGCCGAAGACACCGGCACCCATCACCCCCACCTCCGAGAAGGTCCTCCCACCCAACTCATCCCCACCCGGTGGTGATGGGACCTGGGTGGTGGTGGGAAGGTCCCAGCTCATCCCCACCCAGTGGTGATGGGACCTGGGTGGTGATGGGAAGGTCCCAGCTCATCCCAACCCAGTGGTGATGGGACCTGGGTGGTGATGGGAAGGTCCCAGCTCACCCCAACCCGGTGGTGATGGGACCTGGGTGGTGGTGGTGGTGCTGGGGAGGTCCCAGCTCATCCCAACCCAGTGGTGATGGGACCTGGGTGATGATGGTGGTGCTGGGGAGGTCCCAGCTCATCCCAACCCAGTGGTGATGGGAGCTGGGTGGTGGTGGTGGTGCTGGGGAGGTCCCAGCTCATCCCAACCCAGTGGTGATGGGAGCTGGGTGGTGGTGGTGGTGCTGGGGAGGTCCCAGCTCATCCCAGCCCGGTGGTGATGGGAGCTGGGTGGTGGTGGTGGTGCCGGGGAGGTCCTGGCTCTCACCAGCTGCTCCCCGGAGAGCACCTCCAGCAGCCGGGTGAGGACGTAGCCATCGCGGAGGTCAGCGTAGAGGTCCCCGATGCGGCAGGAGACGCGGGCGAGGTGGGAATTCACCCATTTGGTGAAAGTCTTCTTCTGCACCGCGTCCCTCTCGTCTACCCGGTGAGGGAAGGGGTTGAACCGCGGTGCCGGGGATCGGGGAGGGGACCGCGGCGGGCGGGCTTTGCCGGGCGGCGAGGCCGGACCTACCGGCCAAGGCCTTGATGCGGGAGCACTCGAAGAGCTTGGCGGTGGCGGCGGCCTCGTCCCAGCCCCGGGCGTCGGGGGCCTCCCAGGGGCCGTTGTTGTTCTGCTGCTCCATGTTGTCCAGCTCGGCCGCCACGGCCGCCATCGGGCTGGGGGGGGGACACGGGGGGGGCTGCAGCCCCCCAAAACTCCCCTGCAGCCCCCCAGCCCCCCATGCACCCCCCAGCACCCCTGCAGCCCCCCCAGCACCCCTGCAGCCCCTTGAGCACCCCATGAAGACCCCCAGCACCCCTATAGCCCCCCCAGCACCCTCTGCAGCCCCCCAGCACCCCTATAGCTCCCTTAGCACCCCTATAGTCCCCCCAGCACCCCGTGAATACCCCCCAGCACCCCTACACCCTCCCAGCACCCTATGCATCCCCTCGAGCACCCCCTGCAGCCCCCCCAGCACCCCTATAGCTCCCCAGCACCCCTATAACTCCCCCAGTGCCCATGAAGACCCCTCCAGCACCCTCTGCAGCCCCCCCAGCACCCCTATAGCTCCCCAGCACCCCTATAGCCCCCCCAGCACCCCTATAGCTCCCCAGCACCCCTATAGCCCCCCCCAGCACCCCTATAGCTCCCCAGCACCCCTATAGCCCCCCCAGCACCCCTGTAGTCCCCCCCAGGCATCCTATGCACCCTGTGCATCCCCTTGGGCGCCCCATGGAGCCCCCCCAGCACCTCTACACCCCCCCAGCACCCATACAGGCCCCCAGCACCCCATGAAGCCCCCCCCCAGCACCCTTACACCCTTCCAGCACCCCTATAACCCCACCCAGCACCCCTATAGCCCCCCCCAGGCAGCCTATGCACCCTGTGCACCCCCTTGAGCGCCCCATGGAGCCCCCAGCACCCCTATAGCCCCCCCAGCACCCATACAGCCCCCCCAGCACCCATACAGCCCTCCTAGCCCCCCATGAATACCCCTCCAGCACCCTCTGCAGCCCCCCCAGCACCTCTATAGCCCCCCCAGCACCCCTATAGGCCCCCCAGCACCCCCCCAGCACCCCTATAGACCCCTCAGCACCCCTCCTGCACCCCCCAGCACCCATACAGCCCCCCCAGCCCCCCATGAAGACCCCCCCAGCACCCCCTGCAGCCCCCCCAGCACCCCTATAGACCCCTCAGCAGCCCTATAGCCCCCCCAGCACCCCCCCAGCACCCATACAGCCCCCCATAGCACCCATACAGCCCTCCCCCCCCAGGCCTCCCCCCCCTCCCCATCCGGTAGCAACCGGATCGGGCCCCTCCCGGGCGGTCACCTTGAAGGACCCCACCGGTGACCGTGCCCCCCCACCCCCCCCGTGCCCCCCCCCCACCCCAAACCCCCGTTCCCCCCCTTCCAACCCCCCGGGGATGGGGGGGGTCCCAGCTACACACACACACACCCCCCCCCCCGGTACCGACGGAGAAGCCGCTCCCGGTGCACCGGGAACCGGGAGGGGGGGGGGGATGCTGGGGGGGGGGGGATGCTTTTGAGGAGGGGGGGGTTGGGGGGGGGGTCTCACCGTGGGGGGGGGGCAGCCGGTGCTGCCGGTGCTGCCGGTGCTGCCGGTCCCGCCCTGCGCACCGGGGCGCGCCGCCGCTCGTCCCCGCAGCCAATGGCGGGGCCGCGCCCCCCCCCCCCCCCCCCGCCGCGCCCGACGTCGGGCTCGGCCCCGCCGCCGTCACCGGGAGCCGCCCCCCCCCCTCCGGTACCGGGGAGCGGGAGGCAGCGGGCCCCTATGGAGCGGCCCCTATAGACTGGGGGGGCACGGAGCGGGCCCCTATGGAGCGGGCCCCTATGGACTGGGGGGGCACGGAGCGGGCCCCTATGGAGCGGCCCCTATAGACTGGGGGGGCACGGAGCGGGCCCCTATGGAGCGGCCCCTATAGACTGGGGGGGCACGGAGCGGGCCCCTATGGAGCGGGCCCCTATGGACTGGGGGGGCACGGAGCGGGCCCCTATGGAGCGGCCCCTATGGACTGGGGGGGCACGGAGCGGGCCCCTATGGAGCGGGCCCCTATGGACTGGGGGGGCACGGAGCGGGCCCCTATGGAGCGGGCCCCTATGGACTGGGGGGGCACGGAGCGGGCCCCTGTGGAGCGGGCCCCTATAGACTGGGGGGGCACGGAGCGGGCCCCTATGGAGTGGGCCCCTATAGACTGGGGGGGCACGGAGCGGGCCCCTATGGAGCGGGGTGCGGGGAGCGGGCCCCTATGGAGTGGGCCCCTATGGACTGGGGGGGCACGGAGCGGGCCCCTATGGAGCGGGCCCCTATAGACTGGGGGTGCGGGGATCGGGCCCCTATGGAGCGGGGTGCGAGGAGCGGGCCCCTGTGGAGCGGGCCCCTATAGATTGGGGGGGCACGGAGCGGGCCCCTATGGAGCGGGACCGTACGGATCGGGCCCCTATAGATTGGGGGTGCGGGGATCGGGCCCCTATGGAGCGGGCCCCTATAGATTGGGGGTGCGGGGATCGGGCCCCTATGGAGCGGGGGTGCACGGATCGGGCCCCTATAGAATGGGGGTGCGGGGATCAGGACCGTACGGATCGGGCCCCTATAGACTGGGGGTGC
Source organism: Platalea leucorodia (assembly GCF_965183815.1). Taxonomy (NCBI): domain Eukaryota; kingdom Metazoa; phylum Chordata; class Aves; order Pelecaniformes; family Threskiornithidae; genus Platalea; species Platalea leucorodia. Next base: position 991,503 of record NC_138848.1, on the reverse strand, counting down.
GGGGATCGGGACCATATGGATCGGGACCCTATAGATTGGGGGTGCACGGACCGGGCCCCTATAGACTGGGGGTGCGGGGATCGGGACCGTACGGATCGGGCCCCTATAGATTGGGGGTGCGGGGATCGGGACCGTATGGATCGGGACCCTATAGATTGGGGGTGCACGGACCGGGCCCCTATAGACTGGGGGTGCGGGGATCGGGACCGTACGGACCGGGCCCCTATAGACTGGGGGTGCGGGGTTCGGGACCGTGCAAACTGGGGGTGCACGGATCGGGCCCGTATGGACCGGGACCGTATAGATTGGGGGTGCAGGGATGGGGACCCTATAGATTCGGGGTGCACGGACCGGGGTCGTGCACGGATCGGGCCCGTATGGATCGGGCCCCTATAGATTAGGGGTGCAGGGATTGGAACCGTACGGACCGGGACCCTATAGATTGGGGGGGCACGGACCGGGACCATATGGACCAAGACCGTATAGACGGATCGGGGTCGTGCAAACCGGGGGTGCAGGGATCGGGACCATATGGAGAGGGACCCTATAGACCCAGGGGGTGCACGGACCGGGGTCGTGCAAGGATCGGGACCGTATAGACAGGGACCCTATAGATTAGGGGTGCACGGACCGGGTTGTGCAAAACGGGGGTGCAGGGATCGGGCCCCTACGGCCCAGGACCCTATAGACCGGTACCGTATGGAGCCTATAGACCGGTACCGTATGGACCCGGGGGTGCGGGGATCGGGCCCCTATGGCCCGGGACCCTATAGACCGGTACCGTACGGAGCCTATAGACCGGTACCGTATGGACCCGGGGTGCAGGGATCGGGCCCCTACGGCCCGGGACCCTATAGACCGGTACCGTACGGAGCCTATAGACCGGTACCGTATGGACCCGGGGGTGCGGGGATCGGGCCCCTACGGCCCGGGACCCTATAGACCGGTACCGTACGGACCCTATAGACCGGTACCGTATGGACCCGGGGTGCAGGGATCGGGCCCCTACGGCCCGGGACCCTATAGACCGGTACCGTACGGACCCTATAGACCGGCTCCCCCCCCCCCAATCTCCCCGGTCCCGCCGGGTTTCGGCAGCTCCGCCCGTTGGCCCCGCCCCCCTGGGGGGCGTGTCCCGCCCCTGGGGGCGGAGCCAAGCCCCGGTAGCCCCCGAGCGGCTCCCGGTGGCCCCGTCAAGGCCACAGCCATGGCCACCGTGCGGAACGTCGCCATCTTCGGTGCCACCGGCAGGACCGGGCTGCCCACGCTGGCCCAGGCCCTGGAGGAGGGTGAGGGGCGGGGGGGGCCCCCCGCTGCACCCCAAAACCCCGCGGTGGCCACGGGACCCCCGGGCTGGGGGGGGCGGGGGGATCCCGGGGGGCTGGGGGGGGCCCTGGGGTTTGGGGGGACCCTGGGGTTTGGGGATCTCTGAGGTTGGGGGGGGTTGGGGTTTTGGGGGGGCCCTGGGGTTTGGGGGTCCCTGGGGTATGGGGGGGTTGGGGTTTTGGGGGGGTTTTGGGGGTCCCTGGGGTTTGGGGAGTCCCTGAGGTTTGGGGGGTTTGGGGTTTTGGGGGGTTTTGGGGGGTTTTTGGGGGGGTTTTGGGTGCCCCTGGGGTTTGGGGGGGTCCCTGGGGTTTGGGGATCTCTGAGGTTTGGGGGGGTTGGGGTTTTGGGGGGTCCCTAGGGTTTGGGGGGGCCCTGAGGTTTGGGGTTTTGGGGGGGTTTGGGGGTCCCAGGGGGTTTGGGGGTCCCTGGGGTTTGGGGGGTCCCTGGGGTTTGGGGGGTTTGGGGTTTTTGGGGGTTTTGGGGGGTTTGGGGGGGGGTTTGGGTGCCCCTGGGGTTTGGGGGGGTCCCTGGGGTTTGGGGGGATTGGGGTTTTGGGGGGGTTTGGGGGTCCCTGGGGTTTGGGGGGAGTTGGGGTTTTTGGGGGGTTTTGGGGGGATTTTGGGGGTCCCTGGGGTTTGGGGTTTTGGGGTGGTTTGGGGGGGTCCCAGGGGGTTTGGGGGGGGTCCCTGGGGTTTGGGGGGTCCTGGGGTTTCGGGGGGGTCCCTGGGGTTTGGGGGGTCCCTGGGGTTTGGGGGGTTTGGGGTTTTGGGGGGGGGTTGGGGGGTCCTGGGGTTTGGGGGGCGTCCCTGGGGTTTTGGGGGGGTTTTGGGGGTCCGGGGAGGGTTGGGGGGGTCCCTGTGGTTATGGGGGGGTCTGTGGGGGTTTGGGGGGTCCCTGGGGTTTTGGGGGGGGCCCTGGGTGGTGCGGGGGGCACGGCCAGTGCAGATAGAGCCTATAGCAGGATATAGAGCCTATAGCGGGGTGCAGAGCCTATAGCGGGGTACAGAGCCTATAGCGGGGTGCAGAGCCTATAGCAGGATACAGAGCCTATAGCGGGGTACAGAGCCTATAGCGGGGTGCAGAGCCTATAGCGGGGTACAGAGCCTATAGCAGGATACAGAGCCTATAGCGGGGTACAGAGCCTATAGCAGGATACAGAGCCTATAGCGGGGTGCAGAGCCTATAGCGGGGTGCAGAGCCTATAGCAGGATACAGAGCCTATAGCGGGGTACAGAGCCTATAGCGGGGTGCAGAGCCTATAGCGGGGTACAGAGCCTATAGCAGGATACAGAGCCTATAGCGGGGTACAGAGCCTATAGCAGGATACAGAGCCTATAGTGGGGTGCAGAGCCTATAGCGGGGTACAGAGCCTATAGCAGGATACAGAGCCTATAGCGGGGTACAGAGCCTATAGCGGGGTGCAGAGCCTATAGCGGGGTACAGAGCCTATAGCAGGATACAGAGCCTATAGTGGGGTGCAGAGCCTATAGCGGGGTGCAGAGCCTATAGCAGGATACAGAGCCTATAGCGGGGTGCAGAGCCTATAGCGGGGTACAGAGCCTATACGGGGCACAAACAGCCCAGCTGGGGCCTATAGAGCCTATTGGAGCCTATAGATCCTGGGGGGGGGGGGGCAGATACAGCCCATCCAGGCCATATAGAGGCTATACGTGGGGCAGAGCCAGCCCGGGGGGGCCGTATGGAGCCTACGTGGGGCCGAGCCGGCGTGTCGGGGGCAGATAGAGCTTATCGGGGGCGGCCGCGGCCTCTTCGGGCCTGATAGAGGCCATATGGGGCTGATAGAGCCCCTATGGAGCAGGCAGGGCCCATGTGGGGCACACGTAGCCCGTTCGGGGCTGTGTGGGGCGAGCAGAGCCTGTATGGGCCATATAGAGCCTGTATGGGGCAGATAGAGGTTATGCGGGGCAGACAGAACCCCTATGGGGCAGGCAGAGCCCCTATGGGCCATATAGAGCCTCCATGGGGCAAGCAGAGCCTATATGGGTTATATAGAGCCCCTATGGGGCAGATGTGGGGCCAGGCAGAGCCCATATGAGCCATATAGAGCCTATATGAGCCTTATAGAGGCTATATGGAGCAGACAGAGCCCGTATGAGCCATACAGAGCCTATACAGGGCAGGCAGAGCCCCTATGGAGCAGACAGAGCCTATATGGGTTATATAGAGCCCCTATGGAGCAGGCAGAGCCCCTGTATGGCAGGTGTGGGGCCAGGCAGAGCCCATATGAGCCATATAGAGCCTATATGAGCCTTATAGAGGCTATATGGGGCAGGCAGAGCCTGTATGAGCCATACAGAGCCTATACAGGGCAGGCAGAGCCCCTATGGAGCAGACAGAGCCTATATGGGTTATATAGAGCCCCTATGGAGCAGGCAGAGCCCCTGTATGGCAGGTGTGGGGCCAGGCAGAGCCCATATGAGCCATATAGAGCCTATATGAGCCTTGTAGAGGCTATATGGGGCAGACAGAGCCCATATGAGCCATACAGAGCCTATACAGGGCAGGCAGAGCCCCTATGGAGCAGACAGAGCCTATATGGGTCATATAGAGCCCCTATGGAGCAGGCAGAGCCCCTATGGGGCAGATGCGGGGCCAGGCAGAGCCCATATGAGCCATATAGAGGCTATATGGGGCAGGCAGAGCCCCTATGGAGCAGGCAGAGCCCCTATGGGGCAGGTGTGGGGCCAGGCAGAGCCCATATGAGCCTTATAGAGGCTATATGGGGCAGGCAGAGCCCCTGTGGGCCCTATAGAGCCCCTATGGGGCAGGCAGAGCCCCTATAGGGCAGGTGTGGGGCCAGGCAGAGCCCATATGAGCCTTATAGAGCCCGTATGAGCCATATAGAGCCTGTATGAGCCTTATAGAGGCTATATGGGGTAGGCAGAGCCCCTATGGGCCCTATAGAGCCCTTATGGAGCAGGCAGAGCCCCTATGGTCCCTAGAGAGCCCCTATGGAGCAGGCAGAGCCCCTATGGGGCAGATGCGGGGCCAGGCAGAGCCCATATGAGCCATATAGAGCCCATATGAGCCTTATAGAGGCTATATGGGGCAGGCAGAGCCCGTATGGGGCAGATGCAGGGCCAGGCAGAGCCCGTATGAGCCTTATAGAGGCTATATGGGGCAGGCAGAGCCCCTGTGGGCCCTATAGAGCCCCTATGGGGCAGGCAGAGCCCCTATGGGGCAGGTGTGGGGCCAGGCAGAGCCCATATGAGCTATATAGAGCCCATATGAGCCTTATAGAGCCCGTATGAGCCTTATAGAGGCTATACGGGGCAGACAGAGCCTATATGGGTCATATAGAGCCCCTATGGAGCAGGCAGAGCCCCTATGGGGCAGATGCGGGGCCAGGCAGAGCCCATATGAGCCATATAGATCCCATATGAGCCGTATAGAGCCTGTATGAGCCGTATAGAGGCTATACGGGGCAGGCAGAGCCCCCGTGGGCCCTAGAGAGCCCCTGTGGGGCAGGCGGGGGGCTGCTGACTCAGCCTCAGGCCCCGGGGCCCGATCCGGGGTGCCCCCCCCCCCCGGTGTCACCGGCGCGGGCCCCGCAGGGTACGCGGTGACGGTGCTGGTGCGGGATCGGGCCCGGCTGCCGGCACAGCATCGCCCCGCCCGCGTGGTGGTGGGGGACGTGCGGGACCCCGCCGCCGTGGCCGAGGCCGTCAGGGGCCAGGACGCCGTCATCATCCTCCTGGGGACGAGGGACGACCTGGGTACGGTGACACCCCAAAACCCGGGGGCCTGCACCCCGAAACCCCATCGCCCCGGCCCCCACGGATTTGGGGGGACCCCATTGCCCTGGGATGCCATAATTTTGGGGGACCCCATTGCCCCAGGGCACCCTGCACCCCGTGACCCCATGGATTTGGGGGGACCCCATTGCCCTGGGATCCCATAATTTTGGGGGACCCCATTGCCCCAGGGCACCCTGCGCCCCCTGACCCCACGGATTTTGGGGGACCCCATTGCCCCAGGGCACCCTGCGCCCCCTGACCCCACGGATTTGGGGGACCCCATTGCCCCAGGGCACCCTGCACCCCGTGACCCCACGGATTTGGGGGGACCCCATTGCCCTGGGACCCCATAATTTTGGGGGGACCCCATTGCCCCAGGGGACCCTGCACCCCCTGACCCCATGGATTTTGGGGGACCCCATTGCCCCAGGGCATCCTGCACCCCCTGACCCCACGGATTTTGGGGGACCCCATTGCCCCAGGGCACCCTGCACCCCCTGACCCCACGGATTTGGGGGGACCCCATTGCCCCAGGGCACCCTGCGCCCCGTGACCCCACGGATTTGGGGGGACCCCATTGCCCTGGGACCCCATAATTTTGGGGGGACCCCATTGCCCCAGGACACCCTGCGCCCCCTGACCCCACGGATTTGGGGGGACCCCATTGCCCTGGGACCCCATAATTTTGGGGGGACCCCATTGCCCCAGGGGACCCTGCACCCCCTGACCCCATGGATTTTGGGGGACCCCATTGCCCCAGGGCACCCTGCACCCCCTGACCCCACGGATTTGGGGGGACCCCATTGCCCCAGGGCACCCTGCGCCCCGTGACCCCACGGATTTGGGGGGACCCCATTGCCCTGGGACCCCATAATTTTGGGGGGACCCCATTGCCCCAGGACACCCTGCGCCCCCTGACCCCACGGATTTGGGGGGACCCCATAATTTGGGGGGGACCCCATTGCCCCGGGACCCCATGACCCCACGATCAGGCACCTGAACCCCCCCCAATCACCCCAAAACTTGGGGGGCTCCCCATAACCTCCCTAATCACCCCCAAAACTTGGGGGGCTCCCCATATACCCCCTTATTCACCCCCAAAACTTGGGGGGCTGCCCAATAACCTCCTTTAATCACCCCCAAAACTTGGGGGGCTCCCCATAACGCCCCTAATCCCCCTGAAAACTTGGGGGGCTGCCCCATATACCCCCCTATTCACCCCCAAAACTTGGGGGGCTGCCCCATATACCCCCGTATTCACCCCCAAAACTTGGGGGGCCCCCCCTCTCCCCCCAGGCCCCACCACGGTGATGTCCGAGGGCACCCAGAACATCGTGACGGCCATGAAGGCCCACGGCGTCCGCAAGGTCGTCGCCTGCCTCTCGGGTGGGTGCCCCCCATCCCCTGCCCCCCCCAAAAAACGGGGGGGTCCCCTGCTCTGAGCCCCCCCTTTCCCCCCAGCTTTCCTGCTCTGGGACCTGCAGAAGGTGCCCCCCCGGCTGATGCCGGTGACGGAGGACCACATCCGCATGCGCCGCATCCTGCAGGATTCGGGGCTGGATTGCGTCTACGTCATGCCCCCCCACATCGCCGGTACGCGGCGGGGGGGACCCCAAAAACACCCCCCCCCAAAATCCCACCCCCAAAATCCCACCCCCAAAATCCCACCCCCAAAATCCCCCCCCCAAATCCCACCCCCAAAATCCCACCCCCAAAAATAAGGGGGTTATCCCGCTTTATCCCCGTATCCCATTCTATTCCCCGTCCCAGTTTGCCCCAGTATCCCAGCTTATCCCCTTATCCCAGTTTATCCCCACATCCCAGTTTATCCCCATATCCCATTCTATTCCCCATCCCATTTTGCCCCAGTATCCCAGCTTATCCCCTTATCCCAGTTTATCCCTGTATCCCATTCTATTCCCCATCCCAGTTTGCCCCAGTATCCCAGCTTATCCCTGTATCCCAGCTCATCCCCATATCCCAGTTTATCCCCGTATCCCATTCTATTCCCCATCCCATTTTGCCCCAGTATCCCAGCTTATCCCCTTATCCCAGTTTATCCCCGTATCCCATTCTATCCCCCATCCCATTTTGCCCCAGTATCCCAGCTTATCCCCGTATCCCAGCCCATTCCCACATCCCAGTTTATCCCCGTATCCCATTATAGCCCCCATATCCCATTTTACCCCATCCCATTTTATCCCCGTATCCCACTTCATCCCGGTCTCCCCCATTATCCCAGTTTCCCCATTATCCCCATTCCCCCAGTCTCCCCCATTACCCCATTATCCCCATTCCCCCAGTCTCCCCATTATCCCAGCCTCCCCATTATCCCCATTTCCCCATTATCCCCATTTCCCCAGTCTCCCCATTACCCCAGTCCCCCCCATTATCCCCATTCCCCTATTATCCCCATTATTCCCATTCCCCCATTATCCCCATTCCCCCAGTCTCCCCCATTATCCCCATTCCCCCATTATCCCAGCCTCCCCATTCCCCCAGTCCCCCCATTATCCCATTATCCCCATTCCCCCAGCCTCCCCATTATCCCAGTCTCACCCATTACCCCATTATCCCATTATCCCCATTCCCCCATTATCCCAGCCTCCTCATTCCCCCATTATCCCCATTCCCCCATTATCCCCATTCCCCCAGCCTCCCCATTCCCCCAGTCCCCCCCATTATCCCCATTCCCCTATTATCCCAGTCTCCCCAGCCTCCCCATTCCCCCAGTCTCCCCCATTATCCCCAGTCCCCCATTATCCCAGCCTCCCCATTCCCCCAGTCCCCCCCATTATCCCCATTCCCCTATTATCCCAGTCTCCCCAGCCTCCCCATTCCCCCAGTCTCCCCCATTATCCCCAGTCCCCCATTATCCCAGCCTCCCCATTCCCCCAGTCCCCCCCATTATCCCCATTCCCCTATTATCCCAGTCTCCCCAGCCTCCCCATTCCCCCAGTCTCCCCCATTATCCCCAGTCCCCCAGTCTCCCCCATTATCCCCAGTCCCCCATTATCCCAGCCTCCCCATTCCCCCAGTCCCCCCCATTATCCCCATTCCCCTATTATCCCAGTCTCCCCAGCCTCCCCATTCCCCCAGTCTCCCCCATTATCCCCAGTCCCCCATTATCCCAGCCTCCCCATTCCCCCAGTCTCCCCCATTATCCCCAGTCCCCCATTATCCCAGCCTCCCCATTCCCCCAGTCTCCCCCATTATCCCCATTCCCCCAGTCTCCCTATTCCCCCAGTCTCCCCCATTATCCCAGCCTCCCCATTATCCCCATTCCCCCATTATCCCCATTATCCCCATTCCCCCCATTCCCCCATTATCCCCATTCCCCCATTATCCCAGCCTCCCCATTCCCCCAGTCTCCCCCATTCTCCCATTATCCCCATTATCCCCATTCCCCCATTACCCCCATTCCCCCATTATCCCCATTCCCCCATTATCCCAGCCTCCCCATTCCCCCAGTCTCCCCCATTCTCCCATTATCCCCATTATCCCCATTCCCCCATTACCCCCATTCCCCCATTATCCCCATTCCCCCATTATCCCAGCCTCCCCATTCCCCCAGTCTCCCCCATTATCCCCATTCCCCCAGTCTCCCCCATTACCCCCATTCCCCCATTATCCCCATTCCCCCATTATCCCAGCCTCCCCATTCCCCCAGTCTCCCCCATTCCCCCATTATCCCCATTATCCCCATTCCCCCATTACCCCCATTCCCCCATTCCCCCATTATCCCCGTTCCCCCATTATCCCCATTATCCCCATTCCCCCAGTCCCCCCCATCCCCCCAGTGCCCCCCAGTGCCCCCCAGTGCCCCCACTCCCGTTATCCCGCGCTCTCCCGCAGCCGACCGGCCGCTGACGGGGGCCTACGCGGTGACGGTGGGCGCCTGCGGCGGCTCCCGCCTCATCTCCGCGCCCGACCTCGGCCATTTCCTCCTCCGCTGCCTCCGCACCTCCCGCTACGACGGCCAGAGCGTCCACGTCTGCGGGGATTATCCCAAGGCTTAGGGGATCCCCGGGATCGGGGGATCCCCGGGATTGGGGGATCCCCAGGGATTGGGGGGGGGGACCCCATTAAACCCCGCTTCTGCCCAGCCCGGCCCCCGCCTCTTCCCTCGGCGGCCGCCATCGACCGAGCCTTGGGGGAGGGCATAGGGTGGGGGGGCCTATAGGGCTGGGGGGACCCTATGGGGCTGGGGGGGGTCCTATAGGGCTGGGGGGGGACCCTATAGGGCTGGGGGGGGACCCTATGGGGCTGGGGAGGGGACCCTATGGGGCTGGGGGGTTCCTATAGGGCTGGGGAGGGGACCCTATAGGGCTGGGGGGGGACCCTATAGGGCTGGGGGGGTCCTACGGGGATGGGGAGGTCCTATGGGGATGGGGAGGGGACCCTATAGGGCTGGGGGGGTCCTATAGGGTTGGGGAGGGGACCCTATAGGGCTGGGGAGGGGACCCTATGGGGCTGGGGGGGTCCTATAGGGCTGGGGAGGGGACCCTATGGGGCTGGGGAGGTCCTATAGGGCTGGGGAGGGGACCCTATAGGGCTGGGGAGGGGACCCTATGGGGCTGGGGGGGTCCTACGGGGATGGGGAGGTCCTATAGGGCTGGGGAGGGAACCCTATAGGGCTGGGGAGGGGACCCTATGGGGCTGGGGGGGGTCCTATAGGGCTGGGGAGGGAACCCTATGGGGCTGGGAGGGTCCTATAGGGCTGGGGAGGGGACCCTATGGGGCTGGGGGGGTCCTATAGGGCTGGGGGGGGGGGGTCCCATAGGGTTGGAGGGGGTCCTATAGGGCTGGGAAGGAGGCCCTATGGGGCTGGGGGGGTCCTATAGGGCTGGGGGGGATCCTGTAGGCCTGGGGGGGGGGGTCCTATAGGCTTGGGGGGGGGGTCCTATGGGGCTGGGGGGGGATCCTATAGGGTTGGGGGGGGTCCTATAGGGCTGGGGGGGGTCCTGTGGGGATGGGAAGGGGGCCCTATGGGGCTGGGGTGGGTTCTATAGGGCTGAGGTGGATCCTGTAGGCCTGGGGGGATCCTATAGGCCTGGGGGGGGGGGTCCTATGGGGCTGGGGGGGGGGTCCTATAGGGCTGGGGGAATTCTATAGGGCTGGGGGGCTCCTATGGGGCCGGGGGGTCTCCGGACGAGCGGGGCGGGGGCGGGACTTCGGCTTCTGATTGGCTGCGCGCCGCGCCCCGCACCCTGCTGATTGGTCCCCGCGTGCGCCCGTATGTAAATGAGATCCCGGGGGAGGCGGGGCCGCTCGCGGAGGGGGGCGTGTCCCCAGTGTGGGGGTGCCACACCCCTCCGGAGCCCCGCCCCACAACACGGGTCGCTGCCCCTTTAAGACCCGCCCCCCCCCAGCCAGGCAGCCCTGCCTCTCCCGCCAGGCTCCGCCCCCTCCCCAGGCTCCACCCCCTCCCTCCAGACCCCGCCCCCGCTAAGGCTCCGCCCCCCTCCCTCCAGGCTCCGCCCCCCTCCCCTTGCGCGGCGTGCGCGCCCCGCCCCTCCGTCGCCGCGCGCGCGCCGGCCGCGGGCTGCCCTCGCGCCGCTTGGCCGCCCCCCGATTGGCCCGTGAGCTCGCGCCGCCGGGTGAGAGACCCCCCCCCCCCCCGCCCTTCGCCTCAGTCTCCCCCGGAGGCTCGGGGGAGACGGAGCGGGAACGGGGCGCTGCCGCCGCCGCCTTCCTGTCAGGGCGGGCCCGGGCTTGGGGCCTGGGCCTGGGCCTGGGCCTGGTTTTGGGGCCTGGAGGGTGGCGGGGGAGGGTCCCCGGTAACCTCCGGTTTCTCCGCTTCCTTCTAGCCGCGAGGGGGGCGTTGGGGGGGTGGCCGGTGGCTGCCGGGAGTTGTAGTCCTCGGGGAGCGCCTGGGGCTTGGGGGGGGAGGGGAGGGGGAACTACGATTCCCAGCAGCCCCTGAGCGGGAAAGGGTGGGGGGCTGAGGGTGTCTGGAGGGGGGGAGGCCTGGGGGGAGAGGCCTGCGGGGGAGAGGCCTGTGCCTTCATGGAGAGGTTTAGGGGGTCCCTGGGCCTTCATTGAGGGGTTTGGGGGGGGCTGGGCCTTCGTGGAGGGCTCTGGGGGTCTTTGGGGGGTGTGGGAGAGGCCTGGGCCTTCGCGGAGGGGTTTGGAGGGGACCTAGGCCTTCGTGGGGAGGCTTTGGAGGGGGCCTGGGGCTTCGTGGAGGGGTTTGGGGGGGCTTGAGGGGGGCCTGGGGCTTCGTGGAAGGGCTTGGGGGGGGCTGAGCCTTCATAGAGGGGTTTGGGGGGGGGCTGGGGCTTCATGGAGGGGATTTGGAGGGGCCTGGGGGTTTGGGGGAGCTTTGGAAGGGGGCTGAGCCTTCATAGAGGGGTTTGGGGGGGCCTGGGGCTTCGTGGGAGGGCTTTGGTGGGGCCGAGCCTTCTTGGGGAGGGCTTTAGGGGTGGCCTAGGGCTTCATGGAGGGGTTGGGGGGGGGCACCGTGTTTTGGGGGGGAGCCTGGTGCACTTGGGGGCCCTATGGAGGCCTCTTCCCCCTCGCAGGGGGGGGCAAAGAGCTGGCCTTGATTATGGGGGGGCCCTGTCCTCCCCCCAGCACCCCTTTTTTGCGTTAAATTTTACATCAAAACCACACACCCCCCCCTCCCCGATTTTGGGGGGCCCCGTGAGAAAACCCTGTGGTCCAAAGGCTTTAACGAACCCCCCCCTCGTTAGGCTGCTCCCCAATTTCCCTCCTGTTTATTGATATTATTTTTATTTCTCCCTCAGCGCTCGACGGGGAGCTCGTAATAAACAGGGCTGCGGCATCATCCAGGCAGGTACCTCCTTATCCCCCCCTTCCCTCTAATTCTGGGGGGAAAACCGGCGGTTTTGGGGTGCAAAAACCAGGAGAGGAACTGGAGGGGGGGGGGCTCAAAGACCCCCCCCAATGTTTTCCAGAGCCGCACAAATCGGCGTGGGGAAGTTGGAGAGCGCCGGGTGAAGGCAGCCCGCCTCTTTTTGTTTTTATTTTGAGGTTAAAGCGTGAGGTTTTGGGGCCGCCGCAGGTCTGGTGCCGGCAGCGAGGGGACGCGGCGGCTGTATTTTTATTTTCTTTTTTTTTTTTTTGGGGGGTGGTTTTGTGCCGGGAGTCGCTGGGTGTTTACAGATAATTATACATTCAAACCTTTATTAAAGATTCAACTTCAGTTTAGCTCCCAAATTCCCCTTTAAAAAGGAATTATTTCCTTTAAAGAGAGGGGAAACAACCAGAAAACACCCTAAAAAACCCCAAACCCCCCCAAATCCACTCCCCCCCCACCCCGAGCGTGCCGAAGCGGAACCGCCGCGGGATTATTCCCTTTGTCCCCAATATAAACAGGATTTGTTTGAGCTGCGGAGGGAGGGGGGGGGAAAAAACCGCGCCGATCCCGAAAGGTGGGATTTAGTTTTTCCTCGTTTAGTGTAAAAATGAGTTTCTTTTGCCCGATTTTATTTTTGATACGGGGAAGGTGGGGGGAACCTGCGCAGGTGCCACGTCGGCAGGAGCTTCGTCTTTGCCCGGCTCCGTCGGGGCAATAATAATAATAATAAAAAATAAAGCCCCTCCCCGAGCGTTGCGAAGCCTCCTCCCGCCGAGGTCGGGGCGGCAATTAAACGCGGGGAAACGATTGAGATGTGATGCAAATGAGCCTGGGGCAGCGTTTAGGGGGGGTCGGGGCACCCCGAATTTCCAAGTTCCTAATTCTCAATCCCGCTCCCCCCCCCAAAAAAAAGCCGCCGCCAAACCTTCCCGCAGGTTATCGCAGGCGTGTTGTTTTTCTGTTCTTCTTATTATTATTATTATTTTCTTGTTTTAATTAAATCCCCCTCGTCAAAACTTGCCTCGTCCTGACCTATTTGCGAGGCCGAGTCGGGGCTGTTGGCTAACGAGGCGCCGCTAATGAGGATACGCTGACGAGCTTCGCTCGAGACCTGCGTCCTCGCCGCTCGTTTATTTAGGAACCGGGGGGGGGGGGTTCCCCGCCTTCGCCTGCCCCCCCTCATTGCTTTCACCAACAAGCCCAATTTGCCTTCATTTTAAGCCGCTAACGAAGCCGCTGTCGCTCCCCGCTCGCCGGTTCCGCCGCCGCTTGGCTTTTTTTGGGGGAAAAAGCTGGGTTTTGAGTTGGTTTTAGTGAGGGGGGCGCGAGCCCGGCGTGGATTTGGCTGCGCTTCCCCGCCTGGCTGCTGCAGGTCGGTGCTTGCCGCTGGGGCGAGCGCCTCGGCTCCGCTCCCTTTATCTGCGTTTGCTTTCGGGGCTTGGGTTTTAGGTTTATTTCTCAGGGTTTTGGGCTTTTTTTTTTTTTTTTTTTTTTTTTAGCAGTGTATATTCTTGTTTAAAACCGCCCGCGGCAGCGCGATCGCCGTTCCTGCCTCCCTACCCCTTCCCCACCTTCCAAATCGCCTCTTCCTTCTGGTTTTTAAGCTCCTCGGAGCTTTTTTGTTGTTGTTGTTCGCGGAGCCGGAATCCCAAATCCCTCGGAAATCCCGATAAGGGGGCGACGGTTGAGGAGTGACCCCGTTTTTAACGGCGGTCCGGGATTCGGGAAGTCGCACGGCTCCATCGCACCCACGTGAACCCACCCCTTCCCTAGGCGAAACTTTAAACCCTTCCTTGTTTTATTTTTCCTTTTCATCCAGAATTCCTCCACAAATTTGGACGCCGGGAACGCCGTAGGAGCCCCCCCTCTTCCTTTCCGCCCCGGTAAGGAGCTTCGCGCCCCTCCTCTTCATCACGGTTGTTCCAACAGTCGGACGCCGAGCCGGCCAGGAACCGTCGTCCCCTCCGGGCGAGGATTACAGCTCGCCCGACGTGTTTTTACAGCGAGACGTAGCATTTAAAAAAAAAAATAGATTTAACCCAGCGAAGGGGCCAAATCCGGGGGGATTTCATGGGGCGGAGCTGCGTCTAACGAGTTCCCTCATTCCGGATAATAATTTATTGAAATATCCCGGTGTTTTGGCCAATCCCATCTTCGGGCGCTGCCATCCCGGAGCGAGATATCCCAGATCTCCGTGTTGGCGCAGCCCCGGAACCCAGGCAAGTAGGAATTTGTCCGTATTTATGGCCGTGCTGAAAAAATCTTTCATTTGATTAGCGTTAATTAAGCCGTCTCCATCAGATAAAGCGCGGAGAGATGGATCGGCTCCCCGACGAGCTCCCGGCTCGGATTTTATCCCCTTTTCCCTTTTCTTTTTTGCGCTGAGAAAATTAATGGTGTTCTCATTGCCCGGTAATGGGGATTATTTGGCTTTAACCACCCCCTAATTAAGCGTAAAGTTGCCAACCTCTTCGCTTAATTGCTTTACTAATTTCTTCTCCGGCTTGGCCATCGGTTGGTTTTAGTCTTGGCTCTTACCTGGAGCTGTGTTTGGCTCCGGGCGGGCGTTGGGAAAGCCGGGGTGACCCCAACCCCTTCCCGATTAAAATCCCAAAGCCTTTTTGGGGCTGTTTCATCCCAAAAGAGTCCCGGGATGATTTTTTTTTTTTCCCCGGGAAGCGTTCTGGGCCGCACGCCTCGGCAGCCGAGGAGGGGAGAAGGAGCCGACGGTGAATTTTGGGGTGATTTTGCGCTTATTTGGGGTCAGGCAGGAGGTAGAAAGCACCGCGTGGGTCGTTAAATCTTGATTTTTTTTAATCGGAAATAGGCGGGGTCGGACTTTCTCCTCTGGCTCACAACGGCATCTCGGCTAAGAAAGAGTTAAAAATTGTCGCTTAATTTATCGAAAAACCTGTGGTTAATAATTAAAACCTCTCCCTCCCCGCCCCCCTTTCTCGTTAGCGGGGAAGGGCTGGGTCTCGCTCCTGCAAATCGCAGCTGCGGCTCTGGAGCAGCAAAATTGGGCTCAAAAATCCCAATTTTGGGCTCCACCGGGGGAGCGGGATTGATCCGGGGGGGGGGCTCTTTAACCCTTTTCCCCCATTTTTTACCCCAAATTACATCCGTGGGGCACGACGGAGCTCCTTATCCCTGCGCTGTGACCCCTTAGAAGGATTCGGGGACCCGGCTCTGCCCGGTGCCGGCAAACCCGGCGCGGTGCCGCCGGCGTTGGTGCTGCCAGGTTTCCCCGGCGCAGCTTAAAATAAAAAATTAACGCCCTATAATTAATTTTTCAGGCTCGTTCCGCTTTCCCTTATTTTACGCTAAGAAATAGGGCGAGATTCCCTCGTGGATTGATTCCTGCCGGAGCGCGAGCTCGGCTGGGCGGATAACGGCGTCATTAATTCAGGTTGCGGTGCTCCGGCGATGTAAAAATTTGATTGAAAAATTCTTTTTTTTATTTTAAATCCCTAAATCTGCTCGTTCCTCACCTCTCCGCCGGATTTGAAGCCGAATTCGGATAATTTGGAGTGATGTCTGTTTTCAGCCTGGAGGGGCGACGCCGCAGTTTGGGGGGGGAAGCGCCGACGGTTTGCGGGATTAATCCCAAATCCTCAAATTTCCAGCTAACGCAGGGATTTAGAAATCCATTCCGAAGAGGTGTTGGTTTTTTTTCCCGACCGGCTCCGGATCCAGGATGGAGCGGTGGGATTTCACCTCCAGCCCCTTCCTCAAATCGGGATGGGCTGAGGAGGAGTTGGAAAAGCAGCATCTTCCTCTTCCTCCTCCGGCCTGGCAAAGGGTAGAGTTTCCTTCCATTTTGGGGGAGAATTTTAGCTTATTTTGATCGTTCCTCCCCAAATTTGGTCAATAAAAGGGGGGCACGGCATTCCCGCGATAACCAGCGCCACCGCGGGAAGAGTTTTCTTCGGAAAAAACGTTTTCTGTATGTTTTTTGGAGGTTTTCTTTGGAATAGAGGGAAGCGGCGTGTTTCGCAAATATATCTTTGATGCCAGGACCCCAAAACTGGGTTTTACACCCCAAAAAGCCGCCGAACCTCAACCGGGAGCCCCGATCTCCCCACCTGGCTTTGTCCAAGGGCTGGTCGAGCTCCTTCCCGCGGGATTTATTGCCGGTGAGACCCGGCATCGCCGGCTGGGGATGCTCCTCCGAGATCTGCCTTCCTACCCGCTACCCGCTCGTTAGGCTGCGTTTAATTAAGGCTTTCAGGTATTGATTTAACGTCCCCTCCCAGCAGATGCGACCTTAGCCGGCTCGCGGCGTAATTAGCGGGGATTAGGCGAGCGCCGGACAGGAGAGGAGGCTCGGCCGCCGCGCCGGGGTGGGTTAATGCCAAACACAGACGGTTTAATGCTTGTCCGTCTGTCTGTCCGTCCCCAACCCGCCGGGGCTGAGCTGCCTCGCTCGGCCTCAGGGCTCCGGCTTCGCCAGATCCCGGTGCGGAAACCAAAGCCGGGCCGGCAAACCGGGAACAACGGAGCAGGAGGAGGCTGAGGGACTGAAGAACTTGGTTGGCAATCTCTCATCCCGCGCCTCTCGAGCGGACGGACCTCGGGGAGCAAAGCCCCTCCTGGTGGGGGGAGAAGATGGGGTTCAAGATCACCTGAGGAACCGTGGCAGATATAAAGCAATGTCTTTCAAGACGATGTGAGGGAGCTCAACGGGTTCCAAGATGAGCTGAGGAACCTCGACAGACGCAAGTCTACATCTTCCAAGATGAGCTGAGGAACCTCGACAGATAAAAGTCTACGTGTTCCAAGATGAGCTGAGGAACCTCAACAGATACAAGTCTCCGTATCTGAAGACATGAGGAACCTCAACAGATACAAGTCTCCGTATTTCAACACCGCCTGAGGAACCTTGAGAGATAGAAGTCTACATATTCCATGATGACCTGAGGAACCTCAACAGATGCAAGTCTACGTAGTTGAAGATGAGCTGAGGAACCTCAACAGATACAGGTCCACATATTTCAAGACAACGTGAGGAACCTTGACAGGTAAAAGTCTACGTGTTCCACGATGACCTGAGGAAGCTCAGCAGATAGAAGTCTACGTATTTGAAGACATGAGGAACCTCAACAGATACAAGTCTCCGTATTTCAACACCACCTGAGGAACCTTGAGAGATACAAGTCTACGTAGTTGAAGATGAGCTGAGGAACCTTGAGAGATACAAGTCTACGTGTTCCAAGACGAGCTGAGGAACCTCAACAGATATAAGGTCACATATTCCACGATGACCTGAGGAACCTCAGCAGATACAAGTCTACATATTTCAAGACCACCTGAGGAACCTCGACAGGCATCTGGGGCACATCTGGCTGGCCAGCGGTCACCAGCGGTGCTCCTCAGGGGCCGATATATCGATCAACCGCCTGGAGGCGGGAGTTGAAGGCGAGTTTGCCGGTGACACCCAACGGGGAGGTGCCGGTGATTCCCCTGAGGGGACAAGAGGCCTTGCAGAGGGATCTGGATAGATCGGGAGCGGGTCCAGAGGAGGCCACGGAGACGATGGAGGGGCTGGAACCCCCTCTGCTGTGAGGATGAGGAGGGTCGGGGTTGGTCGGCCTGGAGAAGGCTCCTCGTGGTGGCCGTTGATGCTTTTTAGCAGGGCCTGTTGTGGTGGGACAAGGGGGAACGGTTTTAAGCTAAAAAAGAGGAGATTTGGGCTGGATCTAAGGAAAAAACTTGTTACGCTGAGGGCGGGGAGACCCTGGACAGATCGGAGAACCGTCGAGGTTGGAAAAACCCTTTAAGATCACCGAGCCCGACCGGTAACCCAGCGCCGCCGAGGCCACCGCGTCCCCAAGCGCCGGCTTTTAGATCCCTCGGGCGAAGGGATCGTTCCCAAGATCCGACCCGTTCGAGCTGCGGCCTCGCCAGCGGGGCGATCCCTTCCCCGGCCCACTGGCCACACCGTTCCTGACGCAAGCCAGGCTGCCGGTGGCCTTCTCGGCCACCTGGGCACGGGTCCCTTTCTGCCGGGCAGCTCTCCGCGCCGCTCTTCCCGTGTGCCGGCCCTCGGGATGATCGGTGGTAGGTGCTCCGTGCCGGCGAGGGTTCAAGGTCAGGTTGGACGAGGCTTCGAGCAGCCTGGTCTAGTTGGAGATGTCCGTGCCCTTGACCTTTAACGGTCCCTTCCCACCCAAACCTGAGCCTAAGCAAAACCGAAATAATCCCCCGGCGTTCCCGCTCGCCACGCTAACCCTCTGCTCTCCTTCCCGCTGCAGGATGGCCCCGGAGACGCGGCAGCGCCCGGCGTGAGCGCCGACGCCGAGGAAAACCATGCGGCGGCAACGCGGCGAAGCCGGACCTCGCGGGATCTCGTTTGCCGGCAGCCGGACGGCGCCGACTGAAGCCGGCCCGGCGCGGCGGCGGCAATGAGCGGCCCCGTCCCACTGCCTCGGCTCGGCTCCGGCGCCGCACCATGAGCTCCCACCGCCCCCCGCGGCACGACGGCGCCGATGCCGAAGGTTGCCCGCCGACCTTTTGGGCGCAAAATGGCAGCGTGCCGATGGCGGGGGGCGAACCCCCTCCTCGCCTGGCCACCGCCACGCCGGCCGTGCCCAAAATGGGGGTGCGCGCCCGCATCGCCGACTGGCCCCCCAAGAGAGACACCGGCAAGGACCCCCCCGCCGGCACCAGCCCGTGCCGGGATGCAGCGGGCGGCCGGGATGCCGCTTGTTGCCGGAGTTTTGCCGGCGGGCAGCAGCCCCTTGCCGGCGTTTCGGGTTTTAAAGCCCTTCACCGCTTGGCGCGGCGACGATCCAAGGACGTGGAATTTCAGGAGGGCTGGCCCCGTTCTCCGGCGAGGGGTTTGGCGCCGCTGCGGCACCGGAGCAGCAGCGAGGTGACGCTGAGCGAGTGCGACCCGGAGGAGCCGGCGGAGCCGCGAGGGACCAAACTGGGAGGAGGCGCCGGGCTTTTCCGCGAGTACGGCAGCACCTCCTCCATCGACGTGCAGGGCATCTCGGAGCAGAGCTTCTTCGATATGCTCAATGAATTTCGGACCAAGAAGCCGGATCGACGAGCCGGGACGCCCGAGCGCCTCGGGGAAGCCGGTTTTCCACCGGGATCGTATCCCGGGATCAAGACAGAGGGTAGGAATGGGCCCCGGGATGAGCCGTCAGCGCAATCCAAGGAGAAACCCCGCAGGAGGTGTCCCAAAGGCGATGCCGGAGGCGAATCCATCTTTAAAAAACTCCGGAGCGGGCGAAACGAGGGGGAGCCGGAGGAGCCGCGGACGCCGGAGCCGGGCAAGGCCTGGGTGTGCCAGAAGAGCTTCGCCCACTACGACGTGCAGAGCATGCTCTTCGACCTCAACCTCGTAGCCATCAACCGAGCCGTGGTAGCCCAACGGCGCAACACCACCACGGGCGCCTCGGCGGCTTCGGCCGCCACCGTTCGTGCCGGCGGCTTGGGCGGATCGGATCCGGCGTTCGCCAGCACCGAGGATCTTAATTGTAAGGAGAATTTGGAGCACGACGTGGGGGACAACACCAGCAACGAGCTTCTCCTCAGCTGCCCCCATTTCCGTAACGAGATCGGCGGCAGCGGCGAGCGCAACGTCAGCTTCTCCAAAGCTTCGGCGGGATCCCCGGGGATGCCGACGGCTGAGGGGGGCTTCTCCGAACCCGTCCTCGACGTCCGTCCCACCAACGCCGGCGTCTCGGTGCTGGAGGTCCCCAAGGAGCTGCAGAGAAACCCCAACCGCCTCAAGCACTACAGCGTCGAGCACGTGGATCTCGGCGCTCGCTATTACCGGGATCATTTCCACGGCAAAGGTGGGAGCTCCAGGGAGGGATATTTCGGGGTTCGCCCCGTCGCTGCGAGACCTGCGGTGCTCAGAGGGGGGGCACGGCTTCTTCCTAAAGCCCCCCCCAAATCCTTTCTGCCATCGGGGTACGCCCAGCTCCATCCCCTTCCCCGTTTTGGGTGGGAAAGGGGCACGGCGATGCCTCCCCCGTGTCCCCTCCGTGCCTCCTCCGTGTCCCCCCCCGGCTTCTCCGTCCCCTCCCGTGCCTCCTCCGTGTCCCCCCCGGCTTCTCCGTCCCCCCCAGTGCCTCCTCCGTGTCCCCCCCGGCTTCTCCGTCCCCCCCAGTGCCTCCTCCGTGTCCCCCCCGGCTTCTCCGTCCCCCCCAGTGCCTCCTCCGTGTCCCCCCCGGCTTCTCCGTCCCCCCCAGTGCCTCCTCCGTGTCCCCCCCGGCTTCTCCGTCCCCCCCAGTGCCTCCTCCGTGTCCCCCCCGGCTTCTACGTCCCCCCCAGTGCCTCCTCCGTGTCCCCCCCGGCTTCTACGTCCCCCCCAGTGCCTCCTCCGTGCCTCCTCCGTGTCCTCTCCGGCTTCTCCGTCCCCTCCCATGCCTCCTCCGTGTCCCCTCCGGCTTCTCCATCCCCCCCGTGCCTCCTCCATCCCGGTTTTCCTCGGCAGAGCACTCGAACTACTTCGGAGTGGATGAAAAATTGGGCCCGGTGGCCGTCAGCATCAAACGGGAAAAACTGGAAGACCACAAGGACCACGGCCCTCAGTACCAGTACAGGATCATCTTCCGGACCAGCGAGGTACGTCACCGTGACGGGGAAAACCAGTTGGGAAAGCGGGATTGGGAATGGGGAACCGGGGTGGGGCCTCTCTTTCCCTCTCCTGTATTTTTGTTTTTCCTTTCCCAGCTCGTCACCCTGCGCGGTTCCATCCTGGAAGACGCCACCCCGACCGCCACCAAACACGGGACGGTCCGGGGTCTCCCGTTAAAGGACGCTCTGGAATACGTCATTCCGGAACTCAACATCCACTGCCTGCGCTTGGCCGTCAGCGCGCCCAAGGTCACCGAGCAGCTCCTCAAGCTGGACGAGCAAGGGGTGAGCGGCGGGAGGGGGGCGAAACGGGGGTCCCCTGGGTGCCGGGGCGGGGGGGCTGATCCCCGCCTCCCTCCTCTTCCTCCCTCCGCAGCTTTGCCGCAGGCACAAGGTGGGAATCCTCTACTGCAAAGCCGGGCAGAGCTCGGAGGAGGAGATGTACAACAACGAGGAAGCGGGACCCGCTTTTGAGGAATTCCTCGCTCTCCTGGGGGAAAAGGTTTGCCTGAAAGCCTTCAGCAAGTACGCGGCCCAGCTGGACACCAAAAGTGAGCGAGGCGGGGGTCCCGCTCGCGCCGGGGCGGGGGGGGGAGACGCGCGGGGAACCCCCCCCGATTTCACCGCCCGGTTTTTTACCCCCGCAGCCGACTCCACCGGCACCCACTCCCTCTACACCACCTACCAGGACTACGAAATCATGTTCCACGTCTCCACCATGCTCCCCTACACCCCCAACAACCGGCAGCAGGTACCCCCCCAACCCAAAAAACCCCCCCCCAAACATTTAGATTTGGGGTTCTCCCTCCCCTTTCCCGCGCTGCTTTGGGGGCTGTCTGTCCGTCCAGCGGCTCGACCGTCCCTTGCGTTATTTTTAGCTGCTGAGGAAGCGGCACATCGGGAACGACATCGTCACCATCATCTTCCAAGAACCCGGAGCGCTGCCCTTCACCCCCCAAAATATCCGCTCCCACTTCCAGCACGTCTTCATCATCGTCCGAGCCCACAACCCCTGCACCGACAGCGTCTGTTATAGGTGAGCCCTTCCCGCCGCCGCCCAGGGGCTCCGGATTCGGGATGCGGCTGTGGCTGGGGGGGGTTGGGGGGGGTTGTGTTGCGTTCCCGGGTTTTTTTTCCCTGTGTTTCTGGTTTCGGTAAAGCGGCCGGGGTGTCGGAGCGAGGGCGGAGGGGGCGGCAGCCGGCTGGGGGGCGGTGAGGGAGTGGGGAAGGAAGGGGAAGGGGAAGGGGGGAAAGGGAAGGGGAAGGGGGGAAAGGGAAGGGGAAGGGGAAGGGGAAGGGGGGAAGGGGAAGGGGGGAAGGGGAAGGGGAACGGAGGGGAAGAAGAGTGGGGAAAGGGAAGGGGAGTGGAAGGGAAGGGGAGTGGAAGGGAAGGGGAACAGAGGGGAAGGAGAGTGGGGAAGGGGGGAAAGGGAAGGGGAACAGAGGGGAAGGAGAGTGGGGAAAGGGAAGGGGGGAAAGGGAAGGGGAACGGAGGGGAAGGGGAAGGGGGGAAAGGGAAGGGGAGTGGAAGGGGAGAAAGGGAAGGGGAGTGGAAGGGGAAGGGAAGGGGAAGGGGAGGGGATGGAGGGGCCTCTTTGGGCCCCGATCACCTCGCCCGACCGCCCGCCCCCTCGGGCTGCCCCACGCCCCGGGCCCTGCCGCAGCCCTTCCCCGCGGCCCCAGCCCCTCCGCGGAGGGATCCCGACGGGCCGGGTCCGCGGGGTGCGGAGATCCCACAGGGCCGCGCGCCGGCTCCCGCCGTTCGGCTTGGCTATCGGGAACGATTCCCTCACCCGGGAGGGTCGCCGAGCCTCGGGGCAGGCTGCTCGATGCTCTCAAAGATCTTTTCCAACCCAAACAATTCCGCGATCCCCCAATTCCATCACCGCCGGGCGATCCTAACCCTGTTCCCCTCTCCGTCCCCCAAGCGTGGCCGTCACCCGATCCAAAGACGTCCCGCCCTTCGGACCCCCCATCCCCAGCGGCGTCACCTTCCGCAAATCCGACGTCTTCCGAGATTTCTTGCTGGCCAAAGTGATCAACGCGGAAAACGCCGCTCACAAATCGGACAAATTTCACACCATGGCGACGCGAACCCGGCAGGAATACCTGAAGGATTTAGCCGAAAACTGCGTCACCAACACGCCCATCGATTCCGCCGGGAAGTTCAACCTCATCTCCCTGGCTTCCAAAAAGAAGGAAAAGACGAAAGCGCGAGCCGGGGCGGAACAACACAGCGCGGGGGCCATCGCCTGGCGCGTTTCCGCTCAGGATTTCGCCCGGGGAGCGGAAATCGCTTGCGCTTTGGGTATTTCCAACGAATTCGTCGTCCTGCTCGACCTCGGCGCCAAGGAAGTCGTCTTCAACTGCTTCTGCGGTGACGTCATCGGCTGGACCGCCGACGCTTCCACCGTCAAGATTTTCTACGGTCGAGGCGATCACATTTTCATCCGGGCGGCTGAGGGCAGCCCCGAGGACATCAAGGAGATCGTGCAGAGGCTGAAGGTGAGCCCCAAAAACCCCCTCGAAGCAGTTTGCGTAGGTCCTACCTAAACACCGAGGACGCCCTCGGGATGTTTTCCCACGCGGAGGCTGCGGGGAAAAGAGGGAAATCCCAGCCCCGGGTGGTGGGAGAGGGGCACGGCTGCGGGATGAGCCCCCTCCCCGCCATCCTCCCGTCCTTTCCCGCCGCTCCAGGTGATGACGGACGGCTGCGAGACGGTGGACATGACCTTGAGGAGGAACGGGCTGGGTCAGCTGGGTTTCCACGTCAAGTACGACGGCACGGTGGCCGAGGTGGAGGATTACGGCTTCGCTTGGCAAGCCGGCCTGCGGCAGGGCAGCCGGCTGGTGGAGATCTGCAAGGTGGCCGTGGTGACCTTGACCCACGACCAAATGATCGACCTCCTCCGTACCTCCGTCACGGTCAAGGTCGTCATCATCCCGCCCCACGAGGACGGAGCCCCTCGCAGGTAGGTGGCGGCTGCCGTCGCTCCGCAAGCCCGGCTTTTTTCCCGAAGCTTTTGAGGGCAAAGCCCCGCAAAAAGCCATGGGGGGGCGGGCACGGAGCAGACCTCACCCACAGGGCCCTGCCTAATTAAGCCTAATTAAAGCCAATTAAGGTCTCCGGGCTTTGGAGAATATCCCCTTTCTGTCGCTTAATACAGTGCTGCGTCCCGCTGGTGGGGAAAAACCCCTTCCCAGCAGGTTTTGGGGGGGCCGGGGCGGGTATTTTTAGGTTGGGGCATCCCGCCTTTCCCGTGCGCGGCTAAATCGGTCACGTCCGCGTGACCACGACCGCCGATACCATTAATTAATCATTAAATCGTAATTAAATAGTCAGGGGAGGACGTTGCTTTGCCGGGGGAAGGGATGGTTTTGGCTGCGGCACCGGCCGGCTTCGTGTGCCGTAAGCGCCGATCGCCGCCGGCTTCGCAGGGGCTGGGCCGAATCCTTGGAGATGAACAGCGCGGAGCCGAAGGGAGAGGCGGAGAGTTTGCCGTCCGGCTACCGCCCGCCGTACCGGAGCAACGCCGGCTGGCAGTGGAGCGGGCCGGCCTCGCACAACGCGGCCCCGGCGGGGAAATGGGCTGAGCCGCTGGCCCTCGGCCACGGGCAAGCGATGGGCCGGTCGGGCAAGCAGCCCCCCGTGCCGTACCGGGAACCGCAGGCGCTGCACGGCAAGAGGTGAGGTACCGGGATGGGGATGAGGACGGGATGGGGATGAGGACAAGGGCAGGATGGAGACGAGGACAGGGATGGGATGGGGACAGGGACGTTTTGGGGACGAGGATGGGATGAGGATGGGGACAAGGGCAGGATGGAGACGGGGACGAGGACAGGATGGGGACGAGGATGGGATGGGGATGGGGATGGGATGGAGACGAGGACAGGGATGGGATGGGGACAGGGATGTTTTGGGGACGAGGACAGGATGGGGATGAGGATGGGATGAGGATGGGGACAAGGGCAGGATGGAGACGAGGACAGGGACGGGATGGGGACAGGGATGTTTTGGGGACAAGGACAGGATGGGGACGAGAATGGGATGAGGATGGGGATGGGATGGAGACGAGGACAGGGATGGGGACAGGGACATTTTGGGGACAAGGACAGGATGGGGACCAGGACGGAGATAAGGACAGGATGGAGATAGAGACAGGGACAGGGACAAGGCCTGAGATGGGGACAAGGACAGGACAGGGACAAGGACGAGCATGGAGATGGGGACAAGGATGAGGATGGGATGGGGACAAGGATGAGGATGGGATGGGGACAAGGACGAGGATGGGATGGGGACAAGGATGGGGACGGAGGTGGGATGGGGACAAGGACGGGATGGAGATGGGGACAGGGTGGGGATGAGGTCTGGGATGGAAATGAGGACAAGGATGGGATGGGGACAAGAACTGGGACAGGGATGGGAACGAGGACAGGATGGGAACGGCGACGGGGACAGGATGAGGACGAGGGTGGGATGGAGACAGGGATGGGGACAGAGAGAGGGACAGGCTGGGGACGAGGACTGGGATGGGAACGAGGACAGGATGAGGACGGGGACAGGGACAAGGACAGCGGGCGAGCACGGCCCAGCTCCAGGCTGTGGCAGGGAGCGGCTCCTCCGCACACCCCGCCACAAATCCGGCCGTTGGCCAGCAGCCGCCGGCCTTGCCCGCTCGGGCAGCGCAGGCAGGAGCCAGGCCAAACCCCTTCTTTCCCGCTTTTCCCCCCGCGTATCCCTGGAACCAGGCCGGTCAGCTTTCCCGAAACTCCCCATCCCACCTCCGCCTCGCCGGCGGGAGCGGAGAGGGCGCAGCCGTACCGGCAGCCCTCGGGCAGCTTCTCCGCGCCGGGCAGCGCCGGGCCGACCTACGCTCGCTACAAACCCTCACCGGAGAGGTGGGTGACGGCCGCGGGGACCCTCTGGGGTCCCAAGGGTGCAAATTGGGGAGAAACAAGGAGATTTTGGGGTCCTTTTCGCAGGTACGTGACCTCGCAGCGGCCGCCGTTGCCCTTCGAGCCGCACGCCGGCCACGACGGCCCCTCCAGCGGCGACTCCTCGTCCGGGGGGCTCAGTAGCCACGAGAGCACCATGGAGCGGCACAAACCGGGTAGGGGAAGGCGGGCAGAGCCTGGGGCCGCCCCGCTGGACGTTTGGGTGGCCTCTCCGGTGACGCCGACGCGTTGGGGACTTGTTGCAGAACCGTTGTGGCACGTACCGGCGCAGTCCAGGTTGCCGGGAAGCGGCGGCGGGAGCAAGCGATCCGGCAGGCAGGAACCGACGACGGGCAAGGACTCGCCCAACCGACACTCCAAGGTGAGAGCCGCCCTTCGCTGCGGCAAAGCCGGACTTGGAAATTCCATGGAGCAAACCTGGAATTCCCCACGGAGATTTGGGAAGCGAGGGGGTGGCCGGTGGAAGCCCAGACGCCGGGGTGACGGGCAAAGCCGGGGACACGCGGTTTTTCCGGCAGGGTGACGCGCAATACTCGAGCCACTCCAGCAGCAACACGCTCTCCAGCAACGCCTCCAGCAGCCAGAGCGACGACCGTTGGTTCGACGTTCCCGATCCCGGCGAAACCGAACCGGATCCTTTTTCCAAAGGCGGTTCCAGCGATAGCGGCATCGACACCGCGCTCTACGCCGGCAACACCGGCGGGGCCGCTCCCAAACCCCCTCGCCCGCTACCGCAGAGGGACAAGGTCCCCAAAGCCCCGCCGGCGTCCTACGTCGCTTTGCAGGACGACGGCGTCCGTCCCGGTGACAAAAAGCGGGAACCGTCCCCAACCGTCGGCACTGGCAACCAGGGTAAAGGCTACCGGCACAAAACGGGGACCCCCACGGCTTCGGGGACCCCCGGCGGCAGCCCCGACCCCTTCAAGCAGCCCAGGTGAGCGGTTCCCACCCACCCTGCGTCCCCCAGATTTTTGGGGGGTCCCTGCACCCCGTTTCTCGCTGAACCTCACTCATCTTCCCCGCCGCCGGCAGCTCCAACTCGCGGCTGGGCTACCTGGGCTACCAAACCCCCTCGGCGGAAGCCACCCGGCCCCCCCACGGCTCCCAGCTCTCCGCTTCCGTCCCCAAATCCTTCTTCTCCAAGCAGACGGGCAGGAATAAACACGCGGGCGGCTGGAAGCGCCCCGAGGAGCCCCCGGACCCCAAAAAGTAAGTGCTGGGGGGGGGGTCAAGGTCGCGGGACCCCAAAAAATAAATCGGGGGGGGGGGGGGGGTCAGGGTCACAGGACCCCGAAAATTAGGGGAGTCAAGGCTGCAGGACCCCAAAAATGAGGGGTGTGAAGGCTGCAGAACCCCTAAAACAAGTGCTGGGAGGGGTCAAGGCTGTCGAACCCCAAAAATTAGGGGTGTCGAGGCTGTGTGGCCCCCAAAAAATGGGTGCTGGGGGGGGTCAAGGTCATGGGACCCCAAAAATTAGGGGGGTCAAGGCTGTGAGGCCCCCAAAAAATGGGTGCTGGGGGGGGTCAAGGTCATGGGACCCCAAGAATTAGGGGTGTCAAGGCTGCAGGACCCCCAGAATAAGTGCTGGGGGGTGTCAAGGTTGTGGGACCCCAAAAAATGGGTGCTGGGGGGGGTCAAGGTCATGGGACCCCAAAAATTAGGGGGGTCAAGGCTGTGAGGCCCCCAAAAAATGGGTGCTGGGGGGGGTCAAGGTCATGGGACCCCAAGAATTAGGGGTGTCAAGGCTGCAGGACCCCCAGAATAAGTGCTGGGGGGTGTCAAGGTTGTGGGACCCCAAAAAATGGGTGCTGGGGGGGGTCAAGGTCATGGGACCCCAAAAAGTGGGTTGCGGGGGGGAGTCAAGGCTGCAGGACCCCAAAAATGAGGGGTGTGAAGGCTGCAGAACCCCTAAAGTGGGTGCTGGGGGGGGTCAAGGTCATGGGACCCCAAAAAGTGGGTGGTGAGGGGAAGTGTCAAGGCTGCAGAACCCCTTAAGTAAGTGCTGGGGGGGTCAAGGCTGTGGGACCCCAAAAATTAGGGGGGTCAAGGCTGTGGGGCCCCCAAAAAATGGGTGCTGGGGGGGTCAAGTTCATGGGACCCCAAAAAGTGGATGCTGGGGGGAGTCAAGGCTGTAGGACCCCAAGAATTAGGGGTGTCAAGGCTGCAGGACCCCCAAAATAAGTGCTGGGGGGGGTCATGGCTGTGGGACCCCAAGAATTAGGGGTGTCAAGGCTGCGGGACCCCAAAATGAGTGCTGGGGGGGGGTGTCAAGGTTGTGGGACCCCAAAAAATGGGTGCTGGGGGGGGTCAAGGTCATGGAACCCCAAAATTAGGGGTGTTAAGGCTGTGGGACCCCAAAATGAGTGCTGGGCGGGGGTCAAGGTTGTGGGACCCCAAAAATTAGAGGGGTTAGGGCTGCAGCCCCCCTCCCAGGGGCCTCTGCGGCTCTGCCCGCCCTGGACACCCCCGAACCCCGCCTCGCCGCCGCCGTCTCGGCGGGTTTGGTTCTTCGGGGGGGTCCCGGCGCGGCGTCACCCCCTCCCCGTCCTCGCGGCAGGCAGGTGGACGCCACCACCAAGAACGTTTTCGGGCAGCCGCGGTTGCGGGCGTCGCTGCGGGATCTGCGCTCCCCCCGCAAAAGCTACAAATCCACCATCGAGGACGATCTCAAAAAACTCATCATCATGGACAGCGCCGCGCCGGAGCCGGAGCGAGCCGCGGTGAGCCGGCAGGCGTGCCGGAAAAAACGCCGGGGGCGGGGGGGTGTCTCCTGCAAACGGGGGGTAACCCCACTTTTTTTACCCCCCCCCCAAAGTCCCCGCAGAAGGGTCTTCAGCGCACGCTGTCGGATGAAAGCCTGTGCGGCGGGCGGCGGGACGGCGGTTACGGCGGCGGCGGCGCGGCGGCGTTGGACGCCGACGTCCTCTTCGCCGGCGTTTATCCCTCCAGCACCCTGCCCAGCCGCCGGCAGCACCCGGCCGCCGCCAACGGCAGCCTCCCCGAGAAGAAATGTGAGTGCGAAAAGGGGGTGCGGAACGGTGCGGGGTTCGTTTTCTTAGGGGCGTCGCTCTGATGTCACTTCTGTCGCCGCAGCCGCCATCTCCGCTTCCGAGTTATCCCTGGCGGAGGCGCGGGATAAACCCCCGCTGCGCCGGATGGATCCCGGGATGATGCCGTTGCCGGATACGGCGGCGGGGCTGGAGTGGGCCAGCCTGGTGAACGCCGCCAAAGCCTACGAAGGTAAAGCCGCGGCCCCCCAAAAAGCCCTTGCGTCATCCATGTGTGTGTGTCCCCCTTATTTTTTGGGGTGCGGGGGGGGGCATTTTTGGGGGCGCTGACGCGGCGGTTGCCTTCGCAGTGCAGAGAGCCGTCTCCCTCTTCTCCCTCACCGATTCGGCGCTGAGCCCCGACCCCCTCGCGCCCCCCGAAAGGCAGCCGACGGCGCGGGGGGCTCCCCCTGTCAGGTAGGGGGCTGGGGGGGGACCCCGGGGTGCTGTGTGTCCCCTCCTCGGGGCTGGGGGGGGACCCTGGGGTCCCCTGTCCCCTCCTCGGGGCTGGGGGGGGACCCTGGGGTGCCGTGTGTCCCTCCTCGGGACTGGGGGGGGGACCCTGGGGTCCCCTATCCCCTCCTCGGGGCTGGGGGGACCTCGGGGTCCCTTGTCCCCTCTTTGGGACTGGGGGGGACCCTGGGGTCCCCTGTTCCTTTCCTTGGGGCTGGGGGGTGACTGGGGGGGACCCTGGGGTCCCATGTCCCCTCTTTGGGACTGGGGGGGGACCCTGGGGTCCTCTCCCCCCTCGGGTATGGGGCTGGGGGGGACCCTGGGGTCCCATGTCCCCCCTTCTTGGGACTGGGAGGGGGACCCGTGTCCCCTCCTCAGGGCTGGGGGGTGACTGGGGGGGACCCTGGAGTCCCATGTCCCCCCTTCTTGGGACTGGGAGGGGGACCCGTGTCCCCTCCTCAGGGCTGGGGGGTGACTGGGGGGGACCCTGGAGTCCCATGTCCCCCCTTCTCAGGGCTGGGGGGTGACTGAGGGGGACCCTAGGGTACTGTCCCCCCTCTTTGGGACTGGGAGGGGACCCTGGGGTCCTCTCCCCCCTCGGGTATGGGGCTGGAGGGGACCTCGGGGTCCCCTGTCCCCTCCTCGGGGCCGGGGGGTGGCTGAGGGGGCCCCCAGGGTCCTGTGTCCCCCCCCCTCAGCTATGGGACCGGGTGGGGGGACACTTTGGGGACCCCAGGGTCCCGTCCCCCCCTCAACTACGGGGCTGGCCATTGGGGGGGGGGCCACTCTGGGGTCCCCGTTGCCCCCCCCCCGACGGCGTCCGTCTGTCCCCCGCAGCCAGGCCGCCCCCCTGGACCTGCCGGGGAAGGTGTCCCAGCTGGAAGCCATGTTGAAGCAGCTCCACAGCGACCTGCAGAAGGTGAGGGGGGGGGGCTCAGGGAGGTGTCCCCCCACCCCACGCTGAGCAAGGGGGTGTCACCCTGGCTGTCACCCTCTGTCCCCGTCCCCCCCCCCCTCCAGGAGAAGCAGGACAAGGTGGTGCTGCAGGCGGAGGTGGCCAACCTGCGGCAGAACAACCGGCGCTTGCAGGAGGAGTCGCACTCGGCCGCCCGGCAGCTCCGGCGCTTCGCACGCATCTTCTCCGGCGCCGGCGAGAAGGAGGAGCTGTGAGCCAAACGGGGGGGCCCCCCCCGGGGTCCCCGACCCCCCCCTGGGGTCCCCGACACCCCCCTGGGGACACCGAACCCCCCTTGGGGACAGCGGCCACCCCCCCGGGGCAGCTGGGATGGCCCAACGGGACCAGGAGCAGCCTGACGGGACGGAGGGCGTCCATACGGGACCGAGGGCGTCCATACGGGACTGAGGGCGTCCGCACGGAGCCACGGGCCACCGTACGAGGCCACGGCCACCATACGAGGCCATCAAGCATCCCTATGGGACTGAGGGCGTCCGTACAGAGCCACAAGCCGCCCTACGAGGCCACAAGCATCCATATGGGACTGAGGGTGTCCATATGGGGCCAGGAGCTTCTATACGGGGCTGGGACCATCCTCTGTAGGGCTATGAGCCTCCGTACAGGGCCACAAGCTTCCCTATGGGACTGGGAGCCTCTGTACAGGGCCAGGAGCATCCCTGTGGGGCCACAAGTGTCCCTATAGGGCCAGGAGCCTCCATACAGGGCCAAGAGCATCCATATGGGGCCACAAGCCACCCTACGAGGCCACAAGCATCCATAGGAGATGGAGAGCCTCCATACGGGGCCGGGACCATCCCTGTAGGGTCACGAGCCTCTGTATAGGGCCAGGAGCATCCCTGTAGGGACTGGGGAGCCTCCATATGGGACTGAGAGCATCCATATGGGGCCATCAGCCACCATGTGGGGCCAGGACCATTCCCTGTAGGGACAGAAGCAGCCCTATGGGGCCAGGAGCCTCCATATGGGACTGGGAGTATCCATAAGGGGCTGGGACCATCCCTGTAGGGACAGGAGCCACCATATGGGACTGAGGGCATCCCTACAGGGCCACAAGCCTCCATAGGGGCTGAGAGCCTCCATACGGGGCCATGAGCCTCTACAGGGGGCTGAGAGCATCCATATGGGACTGAGAGCCTCTCTATGGGGCCGCAAGCTTCCCGTAGGGGACTGAGGGCATCCCTACAGGGCCATGAGCCTCTATAGGGGGCTGAGAGCATCTATATGGGACTGAGAGCCTCTATATGGGGCCACAAGCTTCCCGTAGGGGACTGAGGGCATCCCTACAGGGCCATGAGCCTCTATAGGGGGCTGAGAGCCTCCATATGGGGCCACGAGCTTCCATACTGGGCCAAGGGCATCCATATGGACTGAGAGACTCCATAGGGGGCCAGGAGCTTCCATATGGGACTGAGGGCATCCCTACAGGGCCATGAGCCTCTATAGGGGGCCGAGGGCATGCATATGGGGCCACCAGCTTCCATAGGGGACTAAGGGCATCCATATGGGACTGAGAGCCTCCATACAGGGCCGCCAGCTTCCATATGGGGCCATGAGCTTCCATAGGGGACTGAGAGCTTCCATACGGGCCCAGTAGCCACCATAGGTGGCCGGGAGCCGCCATAGGCACCCCCATACGGCCAGGAGCGGCAGGCAGGGGCTGGAGCCGGGGAGGGGGGGGTTAACTGCAAAGGCAATAAGGGGGTGAGGGGCCCCCCCCTGCCCCCCCAGCCCCATTTTTGGGTGCAAACTACTTAATAATAATAATTAATAATATAAGAAGAATTAATAATAATCTTCCAGGCGAGTTGGAGGCGTAAGGAGGAACCTAACGAGCACTTTCTCCCCCCCACCCCCCCAAAAAAAAATAAAACCCTAAATTATTTTCTATAGAGGACCCAACGCCCCGAGCGGCTCAGGAAAGGTTAAACGCCCCCCAAACCCCCCCCAGTGCCCCCCCAAATCCGCGCCCCCCCCCCCCAAAATCTTTATAAAACACTATATTTGTATAAATCGCACCGTTTCTAACCTTATTTTCGCCTTTTTCGGCTCCGTTTTCTGCACTGGGGGGGGGGCCCAAACCGCACTGTGAACCCCACTGGGCCCCCCCCCCCCCAAACTTTGGGGGGGCCCCCAGAATCATCCCCCCCCCTTAATGTATATGGGAGCATGTATATGATTCTATAGGGACCCTGTTGTCTTATTTAATGTGCCCCCCCCCCCCCCAATTTTTGCTAATTTAGGGTAATTTTTGCTAATAAAGCGCTGCCCCGCCCCGGGCTGGGTTTGGAGCTTGAATTGGGGGAGGGGATAAAGGGGGGGGGGGGGGCACAATATGGGGGGACCCCCCTTCCGTTTTGGGGGTGCTGGGCCCCCCCCCCCGCATTTTGGGGGTGTTGAGGGGTTCCTCACCTCCTTTTTGGGGTGCTGAGGGGGTCATCGCCTCCTTTTTGGGGTGCTGAGGGTCCCCCCCCCTCCATTTTGGGGGTGTTCCCCTCCATTTTGGGGTTGCTGAGGGTCCCCCCCTCCATTTTGGGGGTGTTGAGGGGGTCCTCGCCTCCTTTTTGGGGTGCTGAGAGTCCCCCCCGTCCATTTTGGGGGTGTTCCCCTCCATTTTGGGGGTGCTGAGGGTCCCCCCCTCCATTTTGGGGGTGTTGAGGGGGTCCTCTCCTCCTTTTTGGGGTGCTGAGGGTCCCCCCCCTCCATTTTGGGGGTGTTCCCCTCCATTTTGGGGGTGCTGAGGGGGTCCTCGCCTCCATTTTGGGGGTGCTAAGGGTCTCCCCCTCCATTTTGGGGGTGCTGAGGGGGTCCTCGCCTCCATTTTGGGGGTGCTGAGGGTCCCCCCCCTCCATTTTGGGGGTGCTGGGGGG
>NC_138848.1:933473-958502 GCF_965183815.1 Platalea leucorodia | reverse complement strand
CTGTGATGGTTCCTGCGCGGGAGGGGCAGGCGCTCGCCGTGGTCCTCGCCCTCCTCCTCGGCCAAGTGCGTGTGGGTGTAATGGTAGCTCAGCCCCGGGCGGTTCTTGTAGCGCTTCCCGCAGACTGGGGGGGACACGGACACGAGTGGGGGGTCCCATCCTGTCCCCCCCCCCCCCCCCAAAATGTCCCCTCCGGTGTCCCACTCACTGTCACACACGTAGGGCTTGTCCCGGTCCTCCAGCGCGGTGGCATCCTGGCGCTTCCGCATGGCCCCGATGCCGTAGGCCTGGGGGGGGGGGGAACGCAGCGGCGGGGGTCAAGGTCATGGGGAACCCCCCCCCCTTGGGGTGTCATGGGGTCTGTCCGTCCGTCTGTCCGTCCGCCACCCACCTTGCCCTTGGCCTTGTTTTTGCGGCGGGGGGGTGTCGTCCTCCAGTTCGTCCCCCTCCGGTTCGTGGGGGAAATCGCCCGGCGGCTGCTTCTGCGAGAGGGCGGGGGTGAGGGACGGACGGACAGACGGACAGGGCCAGCCAGAGGCTGGAGACGTGGGTGGGTGGGTGGAGGGGTTGGACAGACGGACGGACGGGGCGAGCAGGGGTTGGCCTGGATGGAGGGATGGACGGCAGGGACAGCCAGGCTGGAGGGAGGGATGGACAGAGGGACGGACGGATGGACAGCCAGGCCAGAGGGCGGGACGGACGGACAGATGGACAGGTAGATGGATGGATGGACAGACAGACGGCAGGGATGGCCAGGCCAGATGGATGGGCAGGCAGACAGTTGGATGGATGGCCGGACAGACAGACACCCTTCCCTTGTGAGTCAGGGCCGGCCGGAGGCTGGAGACGAGGGGGATGGACGGACAGACGGACAGACGGGGCGGGCGGGCGGCCTGGAGGGGACAGACGGACGGACAGAGGGCAGGGCCGGCCAGGCCATGGGGTTGGAAGGACAGACGGACAGATGGAGGGAGGGAGGGACGGAGGGAGGGATAGCCAGGCGGGTGCGTGGATGGATGGATGGATGGATGGAACGGACGGACGGATGGATAGATGGATGGATGGACGGATGGATGGACGGACGGACGGACGGACGGATGGATAGATGGATGGATGGACGGACAGACGGACGCACCGGACACTCCAGCACCGTTTCCTCCTCCTTCAGCTCCACCTTCTTGTCCCCGGGCTCGGCGCAGAGCAAAGCCTCCAGCACCGGCCCCTCGGGGAGCCCCCCCCCCTCCTTCTTCAGGGGGGCCTCGCAGTCTGGGGGGGCAAGGGGGGGGGGGGAGGGGGGGGTCAGGGTGGGGGGGGGCGGTGGGGGACCCCCCCCCCCCATCGCCCCCATCGTCCCCCTCCCGCTCACAGGGCCGCAGCCGCGGGTCCTCCAGGATGTTGAGCCGCCGTTTCTTGCGCCAGCAGCGGGCCGGGTAGGTGTAGATCTGCCCCGGGGCCAGGCCTGGGGGGTCCTGGGTCACCCACGGACCCCCACCCCCCCCCGGCCAGGCCGTGACCTTGACCCCGGCCCCGCCACGGAGCCCCCCCGGCAGCCAGCCGGACGCTGAGCCTGACCCCGGCCCCGCCACGGAGCCCTCGCCAGCCCCTGACCTTGACCCCAACCCCAGCCCCGACCCCCACCCCAGCCAGACCCTGACCTTGACCCCAACCCCAGCCCTGACCCCCACCCCAGCCAGACCCTGACCCCAGCCCTGACCTCCCCAGCCAGACCCCGACCTCCCCAGCCCCTGACCTTGACCCAGACCCCAACCAGACCCTGACCTTGACCCAGACCCCAGCCCTGACCCTCCCCAGCCAGCCCCTGACCTTGACCCAGACCCTGCGCCCCCCCAGCCAGCCCCTGACCTTGACCCAGACCCCAGCCCCAGCCCTGACCCTCCCCAGCCAGCCCCTGACCCCAGCCCTGCCCCCCCAACCAGCCCCTGACCTTGACCCAGACCCCAGCCCTGACCCCCCAGACAGACCCTGACCCCAAACCTGACCCTGACCCCCAACCCCAGCCCTGACCCGAGCCAGACCCTGCCCTTGACCCAGACCCTGACCCCAGACCCTCACCGCCATCCCTGACCCCCAGCCAACCCCTGACCTTGACCTTGACCCCGACCCTGACCCCTCCCAGCCCCTGAACCCAGCCCCAGACCCCAGACCTGGCGCTGGGACGTCCCCAGGGTGCCCAGGGGTGCAGGGGGTGGTGGCCACGGGGGCAGGGGGACACAGTGGCCATAGGCACAGGGGGACACTGGCCACGGTGGCCACAGGTGCAAGGGGACTCGGTGGGTGCAGGGAACGGTGGCCACGGGTGCAAGGGGACACGGCGGGTGCAGGGGATGGTGGCCACGGGTGCAAGGGGACTCAGTGGGTGCAGGGGATGGTGGCCACGGGTGCAAGGGGCCTCGGCGGGTGCCGGGGCCGGTGGCCACGGGTGCAAGGGGCCTCGGCAGGTGCAGGGGATGGTGGCCACGGGTGCAAGGGGCCTCCGCGGGTGCAGGGGCCGGTGGCCACGGGTGCAAGGGGCCTCAGCAGGTGCAGGGGATGGTGGCCACGGGTGCAAGGGGCCTCCGCGGGTGCAGGGGCCGGTGGCCACGGGTGCAAGGGGCCTCGGCGGGTGCAGGGGCCGGTGGCCACGGGTGCAAGGGGCCCGGGCGGGGGCGGGGGCCGGTGGCCACGGGCGCGGGGCTCACCGGGCCCGCGGTGGGTTTTCTCCATCCAGATGTAGCAGTTGTTCTGGGCGACGCCGGTCTGGGAGTCGAGGAAGGGCAGGCGCATGCTGCGCTCGGCGCAGAGCCGCGCGTTGTAGCTGCGGCAGTGCTCCAGCGCCTCGCGGTAGAACTCCTCGCCCAGGCTGCGGGGCGGCAAGGTGGGTGCCCCGCCCCGCCAGCGCCCCGAAAGCACGGCCCCGCGCCCCCGAACCCCCCACCATCACGGCCCCGCGCCCCCAAACCCCCCAGAGCATCAGGGCCCAGCACCCCATCCTGCACCCCAAAGCCACCCACATCATCACGGCCCCGCGCCCCCAAACCCCCCACCATCACGGCCCAGCACCCCAAAACCCCCCCACCATCACGGCCCAGCACCCCAAAACCCCCCAGAGCATCAGGGCCCAGCACCCCCATCCTGCACCCCAAAACCCCCCCACCATCACGGCCCAGCACCCCAAAACCCCCCCACCATCACGGCCCAGCACCCCAAAACCCCCCAGAGCATCAGGGCCCAGCACCCCATCCTGCACCCCAAAACCCCTCCACCATCACAGCCCAGCACGCCAAAACCCTCCAAAGCATCACGGCCCAGCACCCCATCCTGCACCCCAAAACCCCCCCACCATCACAGCCCAGCACGCCAAAACCCTCCAAAGCATCAGGGCCCAGCACCCCATCCTGCACCCCAAACCCCTCCAGACCATCACAGCCCAGCACCCCAAAACCCTCTGCAGCATCACAGCCCAGCACCCCATCCTGCACCCCAAAACTCCCCTAAAGCATCACGGCCCAGCACGCCAAAACCCCCCAAAGCATCAGGGCCCAGCACCCCATCCTGCACCCCAAACCCCCCCAGACCGTCACAGCCCAGCACCCCATCCTGCACCCCAAAACTCCCCCAGAGCATCAGGGCCCAGCACCCCAAAAACCTCCTGGAGCATCAGGGCCCAGCACCCCATCCTGCACCCCAAAACCCCCAGAGCATCAGGGCCCCGCGCCCCCAAACCCCCCCGGCCCCGTTACCGGGGGTCTCCCCGCTGTCCCCCCCCCCCCCCCCGGACCCCGGGACCCCCCGGGGGGGGACACGTTCCCGCGTGGCCGGTGCCACCGGGGGCCCCGGCCCGGGGGGGGCGGGGTTCGGCCCGGACGGACGGGTCCCTCCCCGCCGGGCGGACGGGGGGGCCGGGGCGGCCACCGGCACCGGGGGCTCCCGCCCCGCCGCTACCGGAGCCTCCAGCCCTGCCGCTACCGGAGCCTCCAGCCCCGGCGGGTCCCTCCTCTCCGGTACCGGAGCCTCCATCCCCGGTCGGTCCCTCCCTGCCGCTACCGGAGCCTCCATCCCCGGTCGGTCCCTCCCTGCCGCTACCGGAGCCTCCATCCCCGCCGCTACCGGAGGCTCCAGCCCCGGCGGGTCCCTCCCCGCCGCTACCGGAGCCTCCATCCCCGGTCGGTCCCTCCCTGCCGCTACCGGAGCCTCCATCCCCGCCGCTACCGGAGCCTCCATCCCCGGCCGATCCCTCCCTGCCGGTACTGGAGCCTCCATCCCTGCCGGTACCGGAGCCTCCATCCCCGGCCGATCCCTCCCCTCCGCTACCGGAGCCTCCATCCCTGCCGGTACCGGAGCCTCCATCCCCGGTCGGTCCCTCCCTACGCTACCGGAGCCTCCATCCCTGCCGGTACCGGAGCCTCCATCCCCGGTCGGTCCCTCCCTACGCTACCGGAGCCTCCATCCCTGCCGGTACCGGAGCCTCCATCCCCGGTCGGTCCCTCCCTACGCTACCGGAGCCTCCATCCCTGCCGGTACCGGAGCCTCCATCCCCGGTCGGTCCCTCCCTACGCTACCGGAGCCTCCATCCCTGCCGGTACCGGAGCCTCCATCCCCGGTCGGTCCCTCCCTACGCTACCGGAGGCTCCAGCCCCGCCGCTACCGGAGCCTCCATCCCTGGCCGATCCCTCCCTGCCGGTACCGGAGCCTCCATCCCTGCCGGTACCGGAGCCTCCATCCCCGGCCGATCCCTCCCCTCCGCTACCGGGGGCTCCATCCCTGCCGCTACCGGAGCCTCCATCCCCGCCGCTACCGGAGCCTCCCTCCCCGGCCGATCCCTCCCCGCCGGTACCGGAGGCTCCCTCCCCGGCGGGTCCCTCCTCTCCGGTCCCGGGGGTCCCCCCCGCCGGTGCCGGTGCCCCCCGGGCCGCACTCACCATTTGAGGGGCTTGTGCAGCGCCGTGGCCATTTTGCGCCGCCGGGGCCGCTCCGCCGCTCGGGCACGGGGAGGGGGCGGCGGGGCTCAGCCCCGGTTTTCCTCCGCTCCCCCCCCCCCCAAATCCCCCCCCCCCCCCCCGGCTCCGGCTCCGGGTCCCTCCCGGGACCCCCCACCCGCCGGGGAGGGTCCCGGTCCCGGTGCCCCCCCCCTCCCCTCCCCGCCCGCTCCCGGTGCCCCCCCCCCGCTCCCCGCCGGTACCGGGCGGGAGGGGGGGCGGGGGGGGGGGGGGGGCGGCTGGGGGAGGGACTACATCTCCCGGCATGCCACGCCACGCCCCCCCCGCCGGCCCCGATTGGGTGGGGAGCTGTCAATCACCACGGGGGCGGGACCCCCCCCGCGGGTGACACGGCGGGGTGGGGGTGGGGGGGTCCCGGGGACCCCCCCGGGACACGGGGGCGGGCGGGGGGCGGGACACGCCGGGCACCCCCGGGCACCCCGCGTCCCTGCCCGGCGCCGGGAACCGGTGCCCGGGTCCCCCCGGTGCCGCTGCTCGGTCCCCGGTTCCCCCCCCCCCCCGTGTCGGTGCCGGTGCCCCCCGGCTCCGTCCCCCCGCCCGGTACCGGTCCCCCCCCGTGCCGGTGCCGGTGCTCGGTGCCCCCCCGGTGCCCGGTGCCTCCCACCCCCGGTGCCGGTACCCGGTTCCCCTCGGTGCCCGGTCTCCCCCGGTGCCGGTGCCCGGTTCCCCTCGGTCCCCCCGGTACCGGTGCCGCTGCCCGGTCCCCCCCCCGTGCCCGGTGCCTCCCATCCCTGGTGCCGGTGCCCGGTCCCCCCCGGTGCCGGTGCCCGGTGTCTCCCACCCCCGGTCCCTCCCGGTCCCCCCGGTACCGGTGCCGGTGCCCGGTGTCTCCCACCCCCGGTCCCCCCGGTGCCCCCGGTGCCGGTGCCCGGTCCCCCCCGGTCCCCCCGGTACCGGTGCCGGTGCCCAGTGTCTCCCACCCCCGGTCCCTCCCGGTCCCCGCCGGTGCCCGGTGCCTCCCACCCCCGGTGCCCCCGGTGCCGGTGCCCCCGGTGCCCCCGGTGCCGGTGCACTCACGCTCTCCGCGGGCCGTGCAGGGCCGTGGCCGTGGCCATGCCCCCCCCCCCCCCGCCGCCACCGGGGCCGCGCCCGGGAGCCTCCTTCATCCTCCGGGGCCGGGGGGGGCGGCGGGGGGGGGGGGGGCGGCCGCATCCCGCCCCCGGGCCCCGGCAGCCTGGGAAATGCAGTCCGGGACCCCGAGACCCCCCGGCCCCCTATGGCCCCTATAGCCCCCATGGCCCCCCCGTGGGCCCCCCCCGGGCCCCTATAGCCCCCTATACCCCCCCATGGCCCCCTGTAGCCCCCCCATAGGCCCCTATACCCCCCCATGGCCCCCTGTAGCCCCCCCATAGGCCCCTATACCCCCCCATGGCCCCCTATAGCCCCCCCATAGCCCCCTATACCCCCCCATGGCCCCCTATAGCCCCCCCATAGGCCCCTATAGTCCCCTATACCCCCCCATGGCCCCCTATAGCCCCCCCATAGGCCCCTATACCCCCCATGGCCCCCTATAGCCCCCCCATAGGCCCCTATACCCCCCCATGGCCCCCTATAGCCCCCCCATAGGCCCCTATACCGCCCCATGGCCCCCTATAGCCCCCATGGGCCCCTATAGCCCCCTCGTGGGCCCCTTTACCCCCCTATACCCCCCCATGGCCCCCTATAGCCCCCCCCAAGACCCCCTATAGCCCCCCCATAGGCCCCCTTATACCCCCCCCGGCCCCCTATAGCCCCCCATGGCCCTCTATAGCCCCCCCATGGGCCCCTATAGCCCCCCTATGCCCCCTTATAGCCCCCCCAGTGGCTCCCTATAGCCCCCATGGCCCCCTGTAGCCCCCCCTATGCCCCCTTATACCCTCCCCCGGCCCCCTATAGCCCCCCATGGCCCTCTATAGCCCCCCCATGGGCCCCTGTAGCCCCCCTATGCCCTCTTATAGCCCCCCCCAATGGCCCCCTATAGCCCCCCCCGCCCCCTGTAGCCCCCGCCAATGCCCCCCCCGGCCCCCTATAGGCCTCCCATGGCCCCCTATAGCCCTCTGTAGCCCCCCATGGCCCCCTATAGACCCCCATGGCCCCCTATAGCCCCCCCCCCATGACTCCCTATAGCCCCCAGCCCCCCCAGGCCAGGACCCCCCCCCCCCGAGCCCCCCAGCCCCCCCGAGACGCCCCCAGATCCCTGTAGATCCTCCCAGGCCCCATAGACCCCCCCGAGCTCCCAAGACCCCCCACAGGCCCCCCCAAAACCCCCCTCGGTCCCCCTAGATCCCCCCCAGACCTCCCTCGATCCCCCCAGACCCTCCCAGAACCCCCCGAGATCCCCTGAGACCCCCCAGATCCCCCCCAGACACCCCTAGATCCCTCCAGACACCCCTAGACCCCCCAGACCCCCCTAGACCCTTCAGATCCCCCCTAGATCCCCCAGACCCCCCTAGACCCTTCAGATCCCCCCTAGATCCCCCAAGACCCCCCAGATCCCCCCTAGATCCCCCCAGACACCCCTAGACCCTTCAGATCCCCCCTAGATCCCCCAAGACACCCCTAGATTCCCCCAGACACCCCTAGAACCCCCAGACCCTCCCCAGATCCCCCCAAATACCCCCATGACACCCCTAGACCCTCCAGATCCCCCCAAATACCCCCAAGACCCCCCAAGACACCCCTAGATTCCCCCAGACACCCCTAGACCCCCCCAGACACCCCTAGATCCTTCAGATCCCCCCCACATCCCCCCAAATACCCCCCAGACACCCCTAGACCCTCCAGATCCCCCTAGACCCCCCCCAGACACCCTTAGATCCCCCCAGACACCCCTAGATCCTCCCAGATCCTCCCTAGATCCCCCCCAGACACCCCCAGACCCTCCAGATCCCCCTAGATCCCCCCCAGACACCCCTAGATCCCCCCCAGACCCTCCAGATCCCCCTAGATCCCCCCCAGACACCCCTAGATCCCCCCAGACACCCCTAGATCCTCCCAGATCCTCCCTAGATCCCCCCCAGACCCTCCAGATCCCCCTCAGACACCCCTAGATCCCCTCCAGACACCCCCAGACCCTCCAGATCCCCCTAGATCCCCCCCAGACACCCCTAGATCCCTGCCAGACACCCCTAGATCCTTCAGATCCCCCCAGATCCCCCCAGACCCCCCCAGACCCACCTAGATCCACCCCAGACCCCCCTAGACCCCCCAGATCCCCCTCGATCCCCCCCAGACCTCCCTCGATCCCCCCCAGACCCTCCCAGAACCCCCCGAGACCCCCCCCCAGACCCTTCAGATCCCCCCCGACCCTCCCAGACCCCCCCAGATCCCCCTCGATCCCCACAGATCCCCCCCCCCGAGACGACCCCACCGGCATCTGGGGAAACTGAGGCAGGGCCGGGGGGGGGGGGGGGGAGCCCTTTGCAGCCGCGGCCCCTTTAAGAGGCGGCCGGGTTCCCGCCGGTTGCCATGGCAACGGCCGGTGCTCCCGTTCCCCCCGGCAGGCGGGAGAGGCCCGGGTCCCTATGGATCCCGATGGATCCGGATGGGTCCCCTATGGATCCCTATGGATCCCGACGGGTCCCTATGGATCCCCATCTATAGCCGGGCCCACCCACGGGTGCGCACACGCGCGTGCGGCGCCCCGGCACGCGACCGGGGGGGGGGGGGGAACCCACGGGAAAACAAAAAACCAACCCAACCCCCCCCCCCCTTGCACGAGGGGCTTGCACGAGGGTCTGCACGCCTTGCACGAGGGCTTTGCACGAGGGGCCTTGCACGAGGGCCTTGCAGGCCTCGCATGAGGCTCCTGCACGCTTTGCACAAGGGCCTTGCACGCCTTGCACGAGGGGCCTTGCACAAGGGTCTGCACGCCTTGCACCAGGGCTTTGCACCAGGGCTTTGCACCAGGGCCCTGCACGCCTTGCACGAGGGGCCTTGCACACCGGTCTGGCACGCCTTGCACGAGGGCCTTGCAGGCCTCGCATGAGGCTCTGGCACGCTTTGCACGAGGGCCTTGCACAAGGGTGTGCACACCTTGCACGAGGGCTTTGCAGGCCTCGCATGAGGCTCCTGCACGCTTTGCACAAGGGCCTTGCACGAGGGCCTTGCACAAGGGTGTGCACACCTTGCACGAGGGCTTTGCAGGCCTCGCATGAGGCTCCGGCACGCTTTGCACAAGGGCCTTGCACGAGGGCCTTGCACACCTTGCACGAGGGCTTTGCACACCGGTCTGGCACGCCTTGCACGAGGGCCTTGCAGACCCCGCATGAGGCTCCGGCACGCTTTGCACAAGGGCCTTGCACGAGGGCCTTGCACAAGGGTGTGCACACCTTGCACGAGGGCTTTGCAGACCCCGCATGAGGCTCCTGCACGCTTTGCACAAGGGCCTTGCACGAGGGCCTTGCACAAGGGTGTGCACGCCTTGCACGAGGGCTTTGCAGACCTTGCATGAGGCTCCGGCACGCTTTGCACAAGGGCCTTGCACGAGGGCCTTGCACAAGGGTG
The DNA here is from genome assembly GCF_965183815.1 of Platalea leucorodia. Lineage (NCBI taxonomy): Eukaryota > Metazoa > Chordata > Aves > Pelecaniformes > Threskiornithidae > Platalea > Platalea leucorodia. The sequence goes on along the minus strand of NC_138848.1, from coordinate 949,020 downwards.
TGCACGCCTTGCACGAGGGCTTTGCAGACCTTGCATGAGGCTCCGGCACGCTTTGCACAAGGGCCTTGCACGCCTTGCACAAGGGCCTTGCACGAGGGCCTTTCACAAGGGCCTTGCACACGGCTCCGCGGGCCTTGCACGAGGATCCTCGCACGCGGGCCTCGCACGAGGGCCTCGCACGAGGGCGGGGGGCGGCCGCGAGCCCTTCCCGAGGCGCCATTAAACCACAGCCGATACCAAAATCTCCGTGTTTTAAGTTAAAAATAAAAAAGAAAAGGGACGAGAATTTGGGGGGGGCCCCCCCCGACCCCCCCCCCCCCCCCCCGGGGCCCGATGGGAGCTGGGACCCCCCCCCTCCACAGCCCCCCAAAAGGGGGGGCGCTGGGACCCCCCCCGGCCTCTACTGGGGACCCCCCAACCTCGGGGGGGGGCACTGGGGACCCCCCAGCCTCAACTGGGAGGGACTGGGGACCCCCTAATCCTGGGGGGGGGGGGGGCACTGGGACCCCCCCAGCCTCAACTGGGGACCCCCAGCCTTGGGGGGGGAACTGGGAACCCCCCCAACCTCAACTGGGGACCCCAAGCCTTGGGGGGGGGCCCTGGGGACCCCCAATCCCGGGGGGGGGCACGGGGGACCCCCCAGCCTCAACTGGGAGGGACTGGGGACCCCCCAGCCTCAACTGGGGACCCCCAGCCTTGGGGGGGGGGCACTGGGGAGCCCCCAACCTCTACCGGGGACCCCCCCCAGCCCTGGGGACCCCCAACCTCGGGGGGGGGGGGGATCAGGACCCCCCTCCCCCAGCCCTGCACTGGGGAACTGGGACCCCCCCAGCCCCGGGGACCCCCAAACTCGGGGGTTGGGGGGGGGGGGGGGGGGGATCAGGGCCCCCCCCCCCCCCCGAAAAGGGCCCCCCCCCCCCCCCCCTCACAGCTCGATCTCGAAGGTTTTCTGGAGGTCCCCGGCGAAGGGGTTGGGGTGCGGGGGGGGGGGGCTTGGCCCCCAGCGCCGCCCACTGCACCTCGAAGGGATCCGGGGCCGCCTGGGGGGGCCCGGGGGGGGCGGGGAAGGGGGGGGGCGGCCTTGGGGGGGGCGCCGGCGGCGCAGAAGATGTTGGCCACCATTTGGGAGGGGGTGATGGCCAGCACGGGCGCGGCGGGGGGGTAGGGGCCCCCCGGAACGGGGGGGGCGGGGGGGGCCCCCCCCCCGCCCTGCTGCTGGGCCATGGCCGCCTTGGTCACCTCCTCCAGCCAGCGCTCGGCCTCCGAGGGGGTGCGGCGATGGCGGGGGGGGGCCCGGCGCCCCCCCTGCCGCCCAGGACGCCGGGCCTGCGGGGGGGAGAGGGATGGGGGGGGGGCACCCCCCCAGAATACGGGGGGGGCGAGCAGGGACCCCAAAATAGGGAGGGGGGGCTTTGGATGGGGGGGGAGGGGGGTGTGGGAGCCCCCCCAGGCAAGCAGGGACCCCAAAATATGGGGTGGGGGGTGAGGGGGGATGTGGGGGCCCCCCCAGGCAATCAGGGACCCCAAAATATGGGGGGGGTGGAAGCAGGGACCCTAAAATATGGGGGGGGGCTTTGGGGAGGGGGCAAGGGGGGTGTGGGAGCCCCCCCGGGCAACCAGGGACCCCAAAATATGGGGGGGGCACTGGAGAGGGGGCGAGGGGGGATGTGGGGAGCCCCCCCGGACAAGAAGGGACCCCAAAATATGTGGGGGGGGGCAAGCAGGGACCCCCAAAATATGGGGGGGGGCTTTGGGGAGGGGGAAAGGGGGATGTGGGAGCCCCCCCAGGCAAGCAGGGACCCCAAAATATGGGGGGGGGGGCACTGGGGGAGGGGGTGATGGGGGCCCCCCCGGACAAGCAGGGACCCCAAAACACGGGGGGGGGGGGGGGGGGGGACACGACACCCATGGGTGGCCCCGAGCATGGAGGGGGGGGGGGCGGGGGTGGGGGTTACCTGCGAGGCCCCCCCCCTCGGCGGGGGGGGGCGGGGGCGCCGTTGGGGTCCCCGGCGGGGGGGGGGCAGGCGAAGGAGGCGTCGATCTGACCGCAGAGATCGCCGATGCCGTCGCTCGCCCCGGGGGGGCTCGAGGCCGCCTCCGCCGCTGCCGGAAACGCACACGGGACCAAGTGACCCCCCCCCCCCCCAAAATAACCCCCCCAAACCCCCCCCCAACCCCCCCTTCCCCCCCCCCGCCAGCCCCTCACCGGGGTCTCGGGCCCGGCCGCCGTCCCGGCGCTGGAGGGTGGAGGGCAGCTCGTTCAGCCGGAGCGAGAGCTGCCGCTTGAAGGGGGAATTTTGCCGGCTGAGGTTCGGAAAACCCCGGAAAGAACCTTGGCGAACCAACTGCTCGAGGGGAGCGTGGCGGCGGGGGATGGCGCGTTGGGGACCCCCCCCCCCCGGCGCCCCCGGCCGCCGCCGGCGAGCTGTTACCGGGCTGCGCCGGGGCGGGGGCTTCAACCGGGGGGGCTTCATCTGCGGGGAGAATTTGGGCGTTAGGTTGTTGTACCCCACCCCTAAAATCCGTCCCCCCCCCACCCCAAAATCCGAACCCCCCCCCACCCCAAAATCCGAACCCCCCCACCCCAAAATCCGCCCCCCCCACCCCAAAATCCGAACCCCCCCCACCCCAAAATCCGCCCCCCCCCACCCCCAAAATCCGCCCCCCCCCATGAAAAGGGGCTCACCCCGCTTTTTGTCGGAGGGGGCGCGGGAGGCGTCGAAGGCGGGGGGGAGGCCGCACTCCTTCTCCCGCCGCTGCTTGCGCTCCAGGCAGGCGGCGAAGGCGCAGCCCACGGCGTGGCTCAGCCGCTCGCCCTGCGCGGGGGGGGGGCGGGGGGGTCGAGGGGGGCACCCCCGGCCTCCTCCCCGCGCGCCCGCGGGGGTCCTACGCCCGCCCCCGAGCCCCCCGTATCCCCGGCCCCGGAGCCTCCTGCATCCCTGATCCCCGGAGCGTCCTGTATCCCCGCCCCTGCAGCATCCTGCATCCCCATCCCTGAGCATCCCGTATCCCTGACCCAGAGCATCCCGTATCCCTGATCCCGGAGCCTCCCGTATCCCCAGTCCGGAGCATCCTGCATCCCCATCCCTGAGCATCCCGTATCCCCGGCCCCGAGCATCCTGTATCCCTGATCCAGAGCATCCCGTATTCCCAGCCCCGGAGCATCCCGTATCCCCGACCCCCGAACCTCCTGTATCCCCAAACCGGAGCATCCCGTATCCCCGACCCTGGAGCATCCCGTATCCCCGACCCCGGCACATCCCGCATCCCCAGCCCTGAGCATCCCATATCCCCGACCCCGGAGCATCCCGTATCCCTGACCCCAGAGCATCCCATATCTCTGATCCCGGAGCCTCCCGCATCCCCGACCCCGGCACATCCCGCATCCCAGCCCTGAGCATCCCATATCCCCGACCCCGGAGCATCCCGTATCCCTGACCCCAGAGCATCCCATATCTCTGATCCCGGAGCCTCCCGCATCACCGACCCTGGAGCATCCCATATCCCCACCCTGGATCCTCCCGTATCCCTGTCCCGGCGCCTTCCGTATCCCTATCCCGGATCGTCCCGCATCCCTGTCCCGGCGCCTCCCGTATCCCTATCCGGAGCCTCCCCTATCCCTGTCCCGGCGCCTCCCGTATCCCTGTCCCGGTGCCTCCCGTATCCCTGTCCCGGCGCCTCCCGTATCCCTGTCCCGGTGCCTCCCGCATCCCTGTCCCGGCGCCTCCCGTATCCCTATCCGGAGCCTCCCCTATCCCTGTCCCAGCGCCTCCCGTATCCCTGTCCCGGTGCCTCCCGTATCCCTGTCCCGGCGCCTCCCGTATCCCTGTCCCGGTGCCTCCCGCATCCCTGTCCCGGCGCCTCCCGTATCCCTATCCGGAGCCTCCCCTATCCCTGTCCCAGCGCCTCCCGTATCCCTGTCCCGGTGCCTCCCGCATCCCTGTCCCGGCGCCTCCCGCATCCCTATCCCGGCGCCTCCCGCATCCCTATCCCGGCGCCTCCCGTATCCCTGTCCCGGCGCCTCCCGCATCCCTGTCCCGGCGCCTCCCGCATCCCTGTCCCGGTGCCTCCCGTATCCCTGTCCCGGCGCCTCCCGCATCCCTATCCCGGCGCCTCCCGTATCCCTGTCCCGGCGCCTCCCGCATCCCTATCCCGGCGCCTCCCGCATCCCTATCCCGGCACCTCCCGCATCCCTGTCCCGGCGCCTCCCGCATCCCTATCCCGGCACCTCCCGCATCCCTGTCCCGGCGCCTCCCGCATCCCTATCCCGGCACCTCCCGTATCCCTGTCCCGGCGCCTCCCGCATCCCTATCCCGGCACCTCCCGCATCCCTGTCCCGGTGCCTCCCGTATCCCTGTCCCGGCACCTCCCGCATCCCTGTCCCGGCGCCTCCCGCATCCCTGTCCCGGTGCCTCCCGCATCCCTGTCCCGGCGCCTCCCGCATCCCTGTCCCGGCGCCTCCCGCATCCCTGTCCCGGCGCCTCCCGCATCCCTATCCCGGCACCTCCCGCATCCCTATCCCGGCACCTCCCGCATCCCTGTCCCGGCGCGCCCCCGGGCCCCCCGCCCGGCACCCACGGAATCCTTCAGCGCCAGGAAGCAGTGGCAGATCCAGCGGCGCGTGGTGCCGTCCCGGCAGATGTAGGAAAAGGCTTTGTCGAAATTGCGGTCGGGGGCGCAGAAGGAAACCTTCTCGATGGTCTGGTCCAGCAGGAGGTCCTGGGGGGGGAGGGGTGGGAAAAGGGGGGGGTGGGGGTCACCCAGGACCCCCCCCCCCACCCGGGACCCCCCCCCCCCGCCTCCCGCGCACCTTGGTCTTGTCGTCCACCACGCGCAGCCCGTCCGCCGACACCCACAGCACCGACTTCACCGCTTTACGGCCGCTCTGCGAGGGCTGGGGGTCAGGGGGGCGGGCGAGGGGCCCGCCGGGGACCCCCTCCCCCCCCGTTCCCGGGTGCCGGCGGGAAGATTCCCGGTTTTCCGGGGAAGCGCTCACCGCCTTCAGCTTCTTGACGGCCTCCTCGCAGACGTGCATCCCCCGCGACTCGTCCACCTCCGCGTGCCCCAGGTACTGGGGGGGGGGCAGCCGTCAGGCGGGGACCCCGCGCCCCCCGAAACGTCCCTGGACCCCGCGCCGGAGCATCCCGCGTCCCCGACACCGGAGCATCCCGCATCCCTGCGCCGGAGCATCCCGCGTCCCCGACACCGGAGCATCCCATATCCCCGCGCCGGAGCATCCCGCGTCCCCGACACCGGAGCATCCCATATCTCCGCGCCGGAGCATCCCGCGTCCCCGACACCGGAGCATCCCATATCTCCGCGCCGGAGCATCCCGCGTCCCCGACACCGGAGCATCCCGCATCCCTGCGCCGGAGCATCCCGCGTCCCCGACACCGGAGCATCCTACATCCCCGACACCGGAGCATCCCGCGTCCCCGACACCGGAGCATCCCACATCCCCGACACCGGAGCATCCCGCGTTCCCGACACCGGAGCATCCCACATCCCTGACACCGGAGCATCCCGCGTTCCCAACACCAGAGCATCCCGTGTTCCCGACACCGGAGCATCCTGCGTCCCTGACACCGGAGCATCCCACATCCCTGCCCTGGAGCATCCCACGTCCGTGGCACCAGAGCATCCCACATTCCCGCCCTGGAGCATCCCATATCCCTGACACCAGAGCATCCCACATCCCGTCCCAGAGCATCCCCGACCCTGGAGCATCCCGCATCCTGTCCCTGACCCTGGAGCATCCTGCATCCCATCCCCAACCCCAGAGCATCCCGTCCGCAACCCCGGAGCATCCCGCATCCCGCCCCAGAGCATCCCGTCCCCAACCCCGGAGCATCCCATCCCCAACCCCGGAGCATCCCGCATCCCGCCCTGGAGCATCCCATCCCCAACCCCGGAGCATCCCGCATCCCGCCCCGGAGCATCCCGTCCGCAACCCCGGAGCATCCCGTCCCCGACCCCGGAGCATCCCGCATCCCGCCCCGGAGCATCCCGTCCCCAACCCTGGAGCATCCTGTCCCCAACCCTGGAGCATCCCGTCCCCGACCCCGGAGCATCCCGCATCCCGCCCCGGAGCATCCCGTCCCCAACCCCGGAGCATCCCGTCCCCGACCCCGGAGCATCCCACATCCCGACCCTGGAGCATCCCGTCCCCAACCCCGGAGCATCCCGCATCCCGCCCCAGAGCATCCCGTCCCCAACCCCGGAGCATCCCGTCCCCAACCACAGAGCATCCCGTCCCCAACCACAGAGCATCCCGCATCCCGACCCTGGAGCATCCCGTCCCCAACCCCGGAGCATCCCGCATCCCGCCCCGGAGCATCCCGTCCCCAACCCCGGAGCATCCCGTCCCCGACCCCGGAGCATCCCGCATCCCGCCCCGGAGCATCCCATCCCCAACCTCAGAGCATCCTGCATCCTGTACCCTGACCCTGGAGCGTCCCGCATCCCAACCCCAGAGCATCCCGCATCCCATCCCACCCCTGGAGCATCCCGCATCCCGTCCCCGACCCTGGAGCATCCCGCATCCTGACCCCAGAGCATCCCGCATCCCGTCCCCGACCCTGGAGCATCCTGTACCCCAACCCCGGAGCATCCCGCATCCCGTCCCAGAGCATCCCGCATCCCATCCCTGACCTCGGACCATCCCGTACCCCAACCCCGGAGCATCCCGCATCCCGCCACAGAGCACCCCCACCCCCGGAGCATCCCGCATCCCGCCCTGGAGCATCCCTGCATCCCATCCCGCCCCGGAGCATCCCGCATCCCACCCCTGGAGCATCCCGCATCCCGTCCCCGACCCTGGAGCATCCCGCATCCTGACCCCAGAGCATCCCGCATCCCGTCCCCGACCCTGGAGCATCCTGTACCCCAACCCCGGAGCATCCCGCATCCTGTCCCAGAGCATCCCGCATCCCATCCCTGACCTCGGACCATCCCGTACCCCAACCCCGGAGCATCCCACATCCCGCATCCCACCACAGAGCACCCCCGCCCCCGGAGCATCCCGCATCCTGACCCCGGAGCACCCCGCATCCCGCCCTGGAGCATCCCGCATCCCGCCCCGGAGCACCCCGCATCCCACCCCAGAGCACCCCGCATCCTGACCCCGGAGCATCCTGCATCCCGTCCCTGACCCTGGAGCATCCCGCATCCTGCCCCAGAGCACCCCTGCCCCCGGAGCATCCTGCATCCCGCATCCCGCCCCGGAGCATCCCGCATCCCGCCCTGGAGCATCCTGCATCCTGCCCCGGAGCATCCCGCATCCCGCCCTGGAGCATCCCGCATCCCGCCCCGGAGCACCCCGCATCCTGACCCCGGAGCATCCTGCATCCCGTCCCTGACCCTGGAGCATCCCGCATCCTGCCCCAGAGCACCCCTGCCCCCGGAGCATCCTGCATCCCGCATCCCGCCCCGGAGCATCCTGCATCCCGCCCTGGAGCATCCTGCATCCTGCCCCGGAGCATCCCGCATCCCGCCCTGGAGCATCCTGCATCCTGCACCGGAGCATCCCGCATCCCGCCCCGGAGCATCCCGCATCCCATCCCGCCCCGGAGCATCCCGCATCCCATCCCGCCCCGGAGCATCCCGCATCCCGCCCCGGAGCATCCCGCATCCCATCCCGCCCCGGAGCATCCCGCATCCCATCCTGCCCCGGAGCATCCCTGCATCCCATCCTGCCCCGGAGCATCCCGCATCCCATCCTGCCCTGGAGCATCCCGCATCCCATCCCGCCCCGGAGCATCCCGCATCCCGCCCTGGAGCACCCCTGCCCCTGGAGCATCCCGCATCCCATCCCGGAGCATCCTGCATCCCATCCCGCCCCGGAGCATCCCGCATCCCACCCTGGAGCACCCCTGCCCCTGGAGCATCCTGCATCCCATCCCGCCCCGGAGCATCCCGCATCCCGCCCTGGAGCACCCCTGCCCCTGGAGCATCCCGCATCCCATCCCGGAGCATCCTGCATCCCATCCCATCCCGCCCCAGAGCACCCCGCATCCCGCCCTGGAGCACCGCTGCCCCTGGAGCATCCCGCATCCCATCCCGGAGCATCCCGCATCCCATCCCGGAGCATCCCGCATCCCACCCCGCCCCGGGGCCCCGCTCACCCTGACGGGGAAGCTGCACTTGCCGCGCCGCACGGCCTCCTCGTCCGCCTGCCACTGGTGCGGCCGCGCCGCCTCGGGCACGTAGGCCCCCGCCTTGCGCCGCAGGCTCTGCCGCAGCCGGTGCATGGCTGGCCCGCCGCTGCGGGCCGCCGGCGTCAGGGCCCCCCCGGCTGGGGGCTGCGGCCCCCGCCTGGGCCTCGGCGGCGCCAGGGTGAACCGGGGCGCTGCGTGTGGCTGGGGGGGACTGGGCAGGCGGGGGGGGGGGACTGGGGGGGGGACTGGGGGGGGGACTGGGGGGACTGGGGGGAGATGTCATGGCTGGAAGGGGACCAGGGACACCATGGGGGGGGACTGGGGACACTGGGGGGGGACATTGGGGGGACTGGGGACACTGGGGGGAGATGTCATGGCCAGAAGGGGACCAGGGACACCATGGGGGGGGACTGGGGACACTGGGGGGGGGACTGGGGACACTGGGGGGAGATGTCATGGCTGGAAGGGGACCAGGGACACCATGGGGGGAACTGGGGACACTGGGAGGGGGGACTGGTGACACTGGGGGGAGATGTCATGGCTGGAAGGGGACCAGGGACACCATGGGGGGGGGGACTGGGGACACTGGGAGGGGGGACTGGTGACACTGGGGACACTGGGGGGAGATATCATGGCTAGAAGGGGACCATGGACACCATGGGGGGGGGGGACTGGGGACACTGGGAGGGGGGACTGGGGGGACTGGGGGGACTGGGGGGAGATGTCATGGCTGGAAGGGGACCAGGGGCACCATGGGGGGGGACTGGGGACACTGGGAGGGGGGACTGGGGACACCGGGGACACCGGGGGGGGACATCACGGCTGGAAGGGGACCAGGGGGGCACCCTGAGGGGGGGCCGCGCCCCTGGAGGGGCTGGGGACCTTTTGGGGGGGTCCCGGGGCCACGGGGGGGGCGCACGGGGCGGGAAGGCGGCCGCGGTCCCCGTGGGAAGGGTCCCGTCCCCCCGTCCCCCCCCCCATCCCCAGGGCCACGGGGGGAGCCCGGCAGCGGGACGCGGCGTCCCCCGGTCCCCCCCCGCCCCCCGTGGGGACCCGCCGAGGGACACGAGACCCCACGCGTGTCCGTGGGTCCGTCCGTGCGTGTGTCCGTGTGTCCCGTCCCCCCCCCCCCCTTACCCGCCGCCGCGCCCGGGGCTCGGCCCCCTTCGGCCCCGCTCGGCTCCGTTCGGCCGCGCTCGGCTCCCTTCGGCCACGATCGGCTCCGGGGCTGTGGCTCCGGGACTGCACGCAAGCGCCTGCCGCTCCCCGCCCACCTCATGCATATGCAAATACAGCCACGCCCACACGGCCCGGCCGGGCCCGCTCTGGCCACGCCCCCCCGCCTCGTGAATATGCAAATAAGCGCCAACCCCGCCCCGCATGGGGCGGAGCGAACGGGGGCGAGCGCGGCCCCGCAGCCATTGGCTGGCGGGCTCATGAATATGCAGATTAGCCACACCCCCCTCCTGGCTGTCCCCGCCTCCTCCATCTGCTCCCCCCCTGCAAGCAGCCGCCCCAAAAACGGGACCCCCCCGCCCCGAAACCGGGACCCCCCCCCCCAAAATCCAGCCCCCCCCCCCAAAATCCAGCCCCCCCCCCCCCGAGGATTCCCCCTCCCCAAAATCGGCAGCACCCCCCCCAAAACCCAGCCCCCCCCCCCCCAAACCTGGGACCCCCACCCCAAAACCGGGACTGCCCCCAAAACCCAGCCCACCCCCCTCAGAGGACTGGGAGCCCCCCTCCCCCCAAAACTGGGACACCCCCCCCCCCCCAAAACTGACCCTACCCCAAAACTGGGACCCCCCACCCCAAAACTAACCCCACCCTCACCCCAAACTGGGGACCCTCACCCCAAAACGGGGACCCCCACCCCAAAACCAGGACCCCCCACCCTCACCCCAAAACAGGGACCCCCCATCCCAAAACCAGGGACCCCCCACCTTAAAACCGGGACCCCCTACCTTAAAACCAGGACCCCCCACCCCAAAACCGGGACCCCCCACCTTAAAACCGGGATCCCCACCCCAAAATTGGGACCCCCCCACCCCAAAACCGGGACCCCCCACCTTAAAACCGGGATCCCCCACCCCAAAATTGGGACCCCCCCCCACCCCGAAACCCAGCCGCTCCCCCCAGGACCCCCCACCCCATAGGGGAAAGGTCCCCCCCCCTTACTCCCAGCACCCATTTTGGGGTTGATCCATCCTTTATTGGGGAATGGGGGGGGAACAGGCTCAGGGTGGGGGTCCCCCCGCATGGCCGGGGGTCCCCTTGGGTTGTGGGGGGGTCCCCGCCGTTCGGGGAAGGTCCCCGCAATTTGAGGGGGGGTCCCAATAACGGGCGTAAAGCTCCTCGAAGAGGTCCCGGCAGGGGACGCGGCCCCCGAGGCGGGCGCAGGCCAGGAAGGCGCCCGCCATTTTGCGATGGAGGGAGTAGGTTTGTTCGGGGGGGGGGGCCAGGCGATGGCGCAGCATCACGGGGAGCAGCGCCTGCACCCGCCGCGCCGTCCCCTGCCCCCCGAAATCAAAGGGTTGCCCCCCCGAAAAAGCTTCGCCCAGGATCATGACGGCGTCTACGTGGGCCGCCTCGAACGCCTGCGATGGCGGGGGGTGGACGGACAGTGAGGGAGGGGGCACCCCTAAAAAATGAGGGGGGGGGGGGTCCGCTCCCCCCTCCGCGCCCCCCTCCGCGCTCCTCACCTTGGTCTCGAAGCCCGTGAGGAATTTGAGGTCTCGGGATTTTTGCAGCACTTTGGGGCGGTCGCCGTCGGCCGCCGCTCGGATCACCTGGAGCGGGAGGGGGGGGGGGATTTTGGGGAGGGGGGCACGGCTTGGGGGAGATTTGGGGGGGCTACGGGGTACGACCGCCCCCCCCCCCCAGCACCCCAGTGCACCCCGTACCTCGATATAATGATCCGTAAACTCCTTGTCGAAGGAGCGGCTCGCCCCGAAATCCAACAGAGTCACCTGGGGGATACGGGCGCTCAGGGGTCCCATTTGGGGCGAGGGGGTCTGGTTTTGGTTTGGGGGGGGGGGTCTGTACCCTGGGGACCCCCCCCAAAATGCTCACCCTGTGCCGCTCGGCGTCGTAGAGGAAATTTGCCCAGTTGGGATCCGTCTGCATGAAGCGAAACTCGAAAAGCTCCCGCAGGCAGAGGCGGAGGAGGTTGGCGCAGATCTGGGGGGGACAGACGGACACAAAGGGGTCAGGGGATGAGGGTGGGGGACACAGGGGGGCGCCCCCCCCCAAAATCTGGGGCTGCCTCACCTGGTCCCGCAGGTCCTGGGGGAGATCCCGGCACCGGTCGAGGGGGACGCCGCTCCCCAGCTCCATGGAGAGGACGCGGGACGCCGTCAGCTCCTCCACCACCCGCGGCACCGAGAAAAAGGGGTCGTCCCGCAGGAGCTGCCTGGAAAAGGGCGGGGGGGGGAAGCGGGAATGGGGACCCCCCCCCCCCGAAACCCCCTGCGCCCCCCAAAACCCCCTGCGTCCCCCCAAAACCCCCTACCTGAAAGTCCGGGCGCAGTCGGCTTCCCGGCGGTAGTCGCATTCCCACTCCAGCTCCCTCTGCAAGACCTGGAGGGATTTATCGGCGAAGAGACCTGGAAAATGGGGGGAAAAAAATGGATTTAGGGACCCCCCCCCGGGAAGATTTGGGGGTCCCCCCCCCTCTCTTCTGGGGGAGTCGGGGTCCAGCTCACCCTCCGGCAGCGCCACGCTCATTTTGAGCAGGGAGAGGAGATTATCCACGTCGCTGCGGATGCTCTGGGCGATCCCGGGATACTGCGGGACAGGTGGGGAGCGGGGATATCGGCAGGGTAGGGGGATCGGCGGGGTAGGGGGCCCCCCAAAACCCCCCTTCTGGGGCTCACCTGGATCTTGACGGCCACCTCGGTGCCGTCCCGCAGCACCCCGAGGTGCACTTGCCCGATGGAGGCGGCGGCGAAGGGCGTCTCCTCGAAAGCCGCCATTTTCTCCCGCCAACCGGGGCCCAGCTCCTCCGCCAGCACTTGCTGCGGGATCGGGGGGGGGGGGGGGGGCTCAGCTGAGACCCCCCAAACCCGCTTTCCTGCCCCCCAAAACCCGGGGGTGGGGGAGCGGTGACCCCCCCCCCGGACCCTAAAAAGCGGCTCACGGTGGTCTGCCAGCGCGGCATGAAGTCGGCGCTTTGCCGGACGCGCTCGAAGATCCGCTGCAGCTGCGGGCTGAGGAAGCTGGCGTCTGCGGGGAGGCGGGGGGTGTCGGGGAGCCGGGACCCCCAAACCCCACCCCCAGAGCTGGGGAACCCCCACATCCCCCCCCCCGACCCCAGCCCCAGAGCCCTGGAACCCCCAAATCCCACCCTGACCCCAGCCCCAGCCTCCTGGGACCCCCAAACCCCACCCCAGAGCCCCCTGGGACCCCCAAGTCTCACCCCAGCCTCCTGGGACCCCCAAACCCCACCCCAGCCCCCTAGGACCCCCAAATCCCACCCTTACCCCAGCCCCCTGGGACCCCCAAATCCCCCCCAACCCCCAGCCCCAGCCCCCTGGGACCCCCAAACCCCACCCCAGCCCCCTGGGACCCCCAAATCCCACCCTTACCCCAGCCCCCTGGGACCCCCAAATCCCCCCCAACCCCCAGCCCCAGCCCCCTGGGACCCCCAAACCCCACCCCAGCCCCCTGGGACCCCCAAATCCCACCCTTACCCCAGCCCCCTGGGACCCCCAAATCCCCCCCAACCCCCAGCCCCAGCCCCCTGGGACCCCCAAACCCCACCCCAGCCCCCTGGGACCCCCAAATCCCCCCCAACCCCCAGCCCCATCACTCTGGTTCCCCCAAGCCCCAACCCCAGCACCCTGGGACCCCCAAATCCCAGCCCCAGCCCCCTGGGACCCCCGAATTCCCCCCCTCCAACCCCATCCCAGAGTCACCCCAAGGCTGCTCTGCCCCCCTGGGGGATCTGGGGGGGCCCTGAGGATGGCTCCGGGGAGGCCCCCCCACCTTGGATGCTGAGCATCTGCCCCAGCTTGAGGGCGGCCCCCCGCACCCGGCAGAGCGTGGCCACGATCCGCTCGGCGTTGGCTTCCGAGAAGAGGGGGCTGGAGTCCAGCGGGGAGCCGGCACCTGGTGGGAGGGGGGGGGACACACACATGAGCCCAGTGAGCCCCCCCCAAAATGGGGGGGGACTGGGGGGCCCCCCAATGTCTACTCACCCTTGGGGTTGCCCTCGCCGCTCAGCTTCGCCCGTGCGGCCTGGGCCAGGGTCCCCACGCCGAGCCCCACGGCCAGTCCTGGGGGGGGGGGACGACACACATATCGGGGGGGGGCACGGCAAAGTGGGGGGACACAGAGCAAAGGGGGGGGGGGGCACAAATCAAGGAGGGGGGGCACAGCAAAGGGGAGGGGCACAGCAAAGGGGAGGGGCACAGCAAAGGGGGGGGGCACCCCAACGCCCCCCCCCCCCCAAGCCTGACCCGGGGGGGTCCCAGGGCCGCCCGTATCCCCCCCCCCCGCCGCCCCGTACCTCCGAAGCTGGCCAGCCGCCCCAGGCGGGACACCGGCACCCGCCGCTCCCGGGCCCGCTCGCTGAGCTGTGGGGGGACACAAACGCACACACGGAGGTTGGGGGGCGGTCCCGGGGCCCCCCCCGAGGCCGTGCCCCCCCCCCACACACACACTCACCGCCTGCCGGGGGGGGTCCGGGCGGCCCCGGGCCTCCCGCGCCCGCCGGGCCTCCTCGGGTGTGAGGCCCCGCAGGGCCCCGGCCCGGTGCAGCCCCCGCAAGGGCACCGGGCGGGCGGCCGCCATGGGGGGGGAGGTCACCGGGGAGGTCAAAGATCACAGCCCCCGGTGGGGTCAAAGGGCAAAGGGGCGCCCGCTGCGCTCGGCCCCGTTCGTCTTCGCCCCTCTCCGCGCCATCCCGCCGCTTCCGGTCTGCGGCCACGCCCCTCCCCGTTCCACAGCCAATGGGAGGAGAGGAGGGGCCCCTGAGGCCCCGCCCACGCTGGCAGCGCATGCGCAGAAGAGCACCCCAGCCCCGCCCACTGCGCCTGCGCCCTTGGGGGCTCCCCCCCGCCCTGGGGACCCCCAAAATCCCCAGGGACCCCCCCAAAACCCCCAGTACCTCCCCCCCGGACAGCACAGCCACCCCCAGGGACCCCCCCAACTCCCAGGGGGACCCCCTGCCCCCCCCCCAAACCACCAGGGGGACCCCCAAAATCCCCAGGATTCCCCCCCCCCCAAAACAGCACTACCCCACCCAGGACCCCCCCAAACCCCAGGGACCCCCCCCAAACCAGCACTAACCCACCCCAGGACCCCCCAAACCCAGGGAGACCCCCTCCCTCCCCTCAGGGACCCCCCTAAACCCCCAAGCCCCCCAAACCAGCACTAACCCACCCCAGGACCCCCCCCAAACCCCAGGGACCCCCCCCAAACCAGCGCTAACCCACCCCAGGAGGACCCCCCAAACCCCAGGGAGACCCCCTCCCAGGGACCCCCCTAAACCCCCAAAGGCCCCCCAAACTAGCACTAACCCACCCCAGGACCCCCCCAAACCCCACGGACCCCCCCCCAAACCAGCACTAACCCACCCCAGGACCCCCCCAAACCCCCCAAGCCCCCCCAAACCAGTGCTAACCCACCCCAGGACCCCCCCAAACCCCAGGGAAACCCCCTCCCTCCCCTCAGGATCCCCCCAAATCAGCACTAACCAACTCCGGGACCCCCCCAAAAACCACTTTATTTAGGGGGGGCCCCGGGGGGGGGGTGCAGCAGCACGACCCTCCCCTTCAAGCCCACCCCCAGCCCCCCCAAAGGCAGGACGTAGCGATGGCCGTCCCCGAGGCGGCGGGGGCTCAGCTCCCCCAGCTGAGCGTTGCTGTCGTGCAGCCCCCCCAAACCCCAAAGCTGACAACGGGGGCTCTTCCCCTGCTGCGCCAGCACCAGCACCCCCTCCACCGCCCCCCCCGGGCCCCCCCCAAATAATTCTTCCCCTTTTTCTAACGCCGTTTCCCCCCCCCTCAAACGAGGGCGGGTGGAAGAGGTTGGGGATTTCGGGGTCCTGCCGGTACGTCGGGCTCAGCGCCGCGCTCCGGATCCCCAACAAAACGCCTACGGGGGGGGGGGGTGCAGCGTCACCCCTGGGGCCCCCCACGTTGTGAGAGTGACCCCCCCGGGGTGCGGTGACCCCCCAGTTTACCCGTCAGCACGGCCCAGTGGGCTTTGTGGCCGCGGCGGCGGCAGGGCTCGTGGTTGCTGTCCTCGTCGTAGCTGGGGTGACGTTAAGGGAGGGGGATAATGGCGTAAAGGGGACCCCGCCCCCCCCAAAAAAAAAGACCCCCCCAAGACGGCGGGAGGATACGGCACGAGGAGGGGGAGCCCCCCAACCAGGTGACGCAGGATTCGGG
>NC_138848.1:893747-933273 GCF_965183815.1 Platalea leucorodia | reverse complement strand
AGGGGGTCCCAGAGGGGTTTGGGGGGGCCTGGAGGGGTCCCGGGGGCGTCTGAGAGGGTCCCAGGGAGGCCTAGAGGGATCTGGGGGGAAGCAGGGGGGATCTGGGGGGGCCTGGAGGGGTTTGGGGGGGCCTGGAGGGATTTGGGGGGCCCGAGAGGTCCCAGAGGGGTTTGGGGGGGCCTAGAGGGGTCTGGGGGGCAGCAGGGGGGATCTGGGGGGGGGGCAGAGGGGTTTGGGGGGGCCTGGAGGGGTCTGGGGGGGGCAGGGGGGTCCCAGAGGGTTTTGAGGGGGCCAAGAGGGGTTTGGGGGGGCCCGAGGGGTCCCAGAGGGGTTTGGGGGGGCCTGAAGGGGTCTGGGGGGGAGCAGGAGGGATCTAGGGGGGTCCCAGAGGGGTTTGGGGGGGTCTGGAGGGGTCCCGGCAGGGTTTGAGGGGGTCCCAGGGGGGTCTAGAGGGGTCTGGGGAGAAGCAGGGGGGATCTGGGGCAGCCCGGAGGGGTTTGGCAGGGGGCTGAAAGGGTCTGGGGGGGAACAGGGGGGATCTAGGGGGGTCCCAGAGGGGTTTGGGGAGGCCTGGAGGCATCCTGGGGGGGTATGAGGGGGTCTCAGTGGAGCCTAGAGGGGTCTGGGGGGAAGCAGGGGGGATCGGGGGGGGGGCAGAGGGGTTTGGGGAGTCCCAGGGTGGGGCTGGAGGGGTCTGAGGGGGGATCTGGGGGGGCCTGAAGTGGTCTGGGGGGGAGCAGAGGGGATCTGGGGGGGCTTGGGGGGTCCCAGGGGGGATCTGGGGGGGCCTGAAGGGGTCTGGAGGGGAGCAGAGGGGATCTGGGAGGGGTTGGAGGGTCCCAGAGGGGTTTGGGGGGGCCTGGAGGGCTCCCGGGGGGGGTCTGAGGGGGTCCCAGGGGGGCCTAGAGCGGTCTGGGGGGAAGCAGGGGGGATCTGGGGGTCCCGGAGGATTTTGGGGGGTGCTGGGGTGGGGCTGGAGGGGTCTGGGGGAGGCAGGGGGGTCTAGGTGGAGCAACCCCCGTGGTGGTGGTAGGGGGATTAATCCCTTCCTCACCGGGGGACCGGGCTGTGTCCCCCCTCATTTCTGCGGGGGGGGGGGGGGGGGGGGGTGTCCTCCTTCCCCTCCCAGCCCCTCCTTGGGGAGGTTAAAGGGGGGCAGCCCCCCCCCAGCCCCCCCAGACGCCCCCCCTTTCCCCGCAGACGGGGGTCCCCCCGAGATGGCGGTGCAGGACGCGCGCCCCAACCACACCATCTACATCAACAACCTCAACGAGAAGATCAAGAAGGATGGTGAGGGGCTGTGGGGGGGCCCGGGGGGGGGCTCCCCTTCCTCCCCGCTCGCCTTCATCTTCCTCTTCCTTTTCCCAGAGCTGAAGAAATCCCTCTACGCTATTTTTTCCCAATTCGGGCAAATTTTGGATATCTTGGTATCGCGGAGTTTGAAGATGAGGGGTCAAGCCTTCGTCATTTTCAAGGAAATCAGCAGCGCCACGAACGCTCTGCGCTCCATGCAGGGCTTCCCCTTCTACGACAAACCCATGGTGAGCCCCCCGAAATCCCCGTGGAGCCCCCCAGATCCCCATGGAGCCCCCCAGATCCCCAGGGAGCCCCCCAGATCCCCTAGACCCCCCCCAAATCCCTTTGGAGCTCCTCTAAATCCCCAAGGAGCCCCCCCAAATCCCCATGGAACCCCCTGAATCGCCAAGGAGCTCCCTAAAATCCCCATGGAGCCCCCTCCAAATCCCCTAGATCGCCCCCAAATCCCCTGCATCCCCCCCAAATCGCCATGGAGTCCCTCCAAATCCCCCAGATCCCCCCCAAATTCCCTTGGACCTCCCCCAAATCCCCTAGATCCCCCCCAAATCCCCTTGGAGTCCTCCCAAATCCCCCAGATCCCCCCCAAATTCTCTTGGAGCTCCCCCAAATCCCCCAGATACCCTCCCAAATCCCCTTGGAGTCCTTCCAAATCCCCCAGATCCCCCCGAAATCCCCTTGGAGCTCCCCCAAATCCCCTTGGAGTCCTTCCAAATCCCCCAGATCCCCCCCAAATTCCCTTGGATCTCCCCCAAATCCCCTAGATCCCCCCCTAAACACCCAAGCAGGCCCCCCCCCAACCCATTCCCGCTCACCCCCGCCCCGGCTTTTCCCGCAGCGGATCCAATACGCCAAAACGGATTCGGATATCATCGCCAAAATGAAGGGAACTTTCGTGGAACGCGACCGTAAGCGGGAGAAAAGGAAACCCAAAGGCCAAGACGCACCGGCGGCGAAGAAAAGCGGTGCCGGAACCGGCACGGCGGCACCGGGCGGCGTTCAGGGAGCCGTTCCCGTGAGTTGGGGGGGGGTCGATTTGGGGGGGGATTTGGGGGGGGGGGCTGTGGGCGCTGAGCCGGGTTTTTTTTCCCGTAGGGAATGCCGCCGTTGAACCAGGCGCCGCGGATGATGCACCATATGGCGGGGCAGCCCCCTATATGCCTCCGCCGGGGATGATCCGCCGCCCGGCATGACTCCGGGCGGAATTCCCCCGGGAGCCATGCCCCCCCAGCAGGTGATGCCGGGCCAGATGCCGCCGTCGCAGCCGGTGAGTACCGGGGTACCCCCAAAAAAATCCAATTTAACGCTGACCGGGGCGCTGAATGTGAAAATAAACCATCCCCGCACCCCGATTGGGGGGATTTTTGTGGCGGGAGGGGGGAGTGAGCCTTTTGGGGGGGCTCCCCGCTTCTCGTTGGGGCTGACACCCCCTTTTTCCCCCCCCCAGCTGTCGGAGAACCCGCCGAATCACATCCTCTTCCTCACCAACCTGCCCGAGGAGACGAACGAGCTGATGCTCTCCATGCTGTTTAATCAGTGAGTGGCTTGGCGGGGGGGTTTGGGGGGGTCCGGGAGGGTTTGGGGGCCCCCCCTGACGTCTGTGCCCCCCCCTTTTTTTTTGCCAGATTCCCCGGTTTCAAGGAGGTGCGGTTGGTGCCGGGTCGGCACGACATCGCCTTCGTCGAGTTCGATAACGAGGTGCAGGCGGGGGCGGCCCGCGACGCCCTCCAGGGTTTCAAGATCACCCAAAACAACGCCATGAAGATTTCCTTCGCCAAAAAGTGACCCCCCCCACCCCAAAAAGCACCCCCCCGCACCCCAAAAATCCCCCTCGCACCCCAAAATCCCCCCCTACACCCCAAAATCCCCCCCCAAACCCCTTCCCCCCCCCCCGAAGGTAAGTTTGCCCCGAGGCGGCCGAGCCTTCGTCCCCCCTCCCTCCTCCTCTTCCTTGCCCCCCCCCCCTTTCCTCTGGCCCCCGGGGGGGTCTGGGGGGGTCCAGCCCCCCCCCCCCCCAGCATTGTACCCAGGGTCTCTCTGCAGACATTGCACCTGGAGCCTCTCCCCCCTCCCCAAAATAAACCCCCCCCCCGCGTCCCACCTGGGCGTTTGCTCTGTCGCGGAGGGGGATCGGGGGCGGGGGGGGGGGGGCGGATTTGGGGTTGGGGGGGGCAGGGAGGGTTTTGGGCATGGATTTGGGGGGGTTTGGGGCTGGGGAGGGGGCTTGGGGGGGGGGTTGAGGTTGGGGAGGGGGCTTGGGGGGGGTTGGGGCATGGATTGGGGGGGTTTGGGGTTGGGGAGGGGGCTTGGGAGCGGTTGGGGTGTGGATTGGGGGGGTTTGGGGTTGGGGAGGGGGCTTGGGGGGGGTTGGGGCGTGGATTGGGGGGGGTTGGGGTTGGGGAGGGGGCTTGGGGAGGGTTGGGGTGTGGATTGGGGGGGTTTGGGGACAGGGACTGGGGGTTTTGGGGGGGTTTGGGGCTTGGAGGGGCTCGGGGGGTTTGGGAGGGGTTGGGGCATGGATTTGGGGGGGGTTTGGGGCTGGGGTCGGGGCTATGGGGGGGGTTTGGGGCCGGGGGACCCCCCCGAGCGGTTTGGGGCCGGGCGGGAGTTAGGACCCAGGAGCCCGCCGCCCCTCTAGCGCCGCCCACTGGCTCCGCCCCCACACTTCGCCCCGCCTCCTTTACCACGCCCGGCCCCGCCTTTCTCCGGGTGTCCCGCCCTCGCCGCGCAGGCGCACAAGACCCGGAAGCGGCTCTCCTGGGCGCCGCCATATTGTGCCCGCTCCCTTCCGTACGGCCCGGTAGCGGCAGGAGGCGGCGGGGCCCGGCCCGGCGGCTCCAGCCATGTCCGAGACCTACGGTGGGTCCGGGGGTGGGGGAGAGCCCGGGCACGGCCGGGCAGGGGGGTGTCGGGGCTGGGGGGGGGGGCTTGTAGGGAGCGGGGGGCCCCTGGGTGGGATGGGGGGGGCCCTATAGGGAGTCTGGGGGGCCCCTGTGTGGGATGAGGGGGCATCTGTGGGGCTCAGTGGGCTCTATAGGGGCTGTGGGGGGCCCTATGTGGGATGGGGACCCTATAGGGAGTGTGTAGGGCCCCTGTGTGGGATGGGGGGGCGTCTGTGGGGCCCTATAGGGGGTCTGGGGGCCCTATGTGGGATGGGGACCCTATAGGGAGTGTGTGGGGTCCCTGTGTGGGATGGGGGGTGTCTGTGGGGCCCCTATAGGGGGTCTGGGGGCCTTATAGGGGTCTGTGGGGCCCCTGTCTGGGTTGCGGGGGTGTCTGTGGAGCCCTATAGGGGGTCTGGGGGCCCTGTGTGGGATGGGGACCCTATAGCGAGTGTGTAGGGCCCCTATGTGGGATGGGGGGGTGTCTGTGGGGCCCTATAGGGGGTCTGGGGGCCTTATAGGGGGTCTGTGGGGCCCTGTGTGGGATGGGGACCCTATAGCGAGTGTGTAGGGCCCCTGTGTGGGATGGGGGGGGCGTCTGTGGGGCTCCTATAGGGGGTCTGGGGGCCTTATAGGGGGTCTGTGGGCCCCTGTGTGGGATGGGGGGGCGTCTGTGGGGCTCCTATAGGGGGTCTGGGGGCCCTATGTGGGATGGGGACCCTATAGGGAGTGTGTGGGGCCTCTGTGTGGGATGGAGGGATGTCCATGGTGCCCTATAGGGGTTCTAGGGGCCCTATAGGGGGTCTGTGGGCCCCTGTGTGGGATGGAGGGGTGTCTGTGAGGCTTTATAGGGGGTCTAGGGGCCTTATAGGGGGTCTAGGAGCCCTATAGAGAGGCTCTGTGGGGCCCTATGTGGGATGGAAGCCCTATATGGAGCGTGTGAGGCCCTATAGGGCATCTGTGGGGTCCTAAGTGGGTCTGTGGTGTCCTGTGTGGGATGGGGGTGGTGTCTGTGGGGCCCTATAGGGGGTCTGGGGGCCTCTGTCTGGGCTGGAGGGATGTCTGTGGGGCCCTATAGGGGTTCTAGGGGCCCTATAGGGGTTCTGTGGGCCCCTGTGTGGGATGGGAGGGTGTCTAGGGGGACCCTATAGAGGGTCTATGGGGCCCTATGTGGGATGGGGGCCATATAGAGAGTGTGTGGGGCTCCTATGCGGGATGTGGGAGCATCTGTGGGGCCCCTATAGGGTGTCTGTGGGGTCCTAAGGGGTTCTGTGGGCCTATGTGTGGGATTGGGGGGGTGTCCATGGGGTCCTAAGGGGGTCTGTGGGGCCCTATGTGGGATGGAGGCCCTATAGGGAGTGTGTGGGGCCCCTGTGTGGGATGTAGGGGGGTCTGGGGGCCCTATAGGGGATCTAGGGGCCCTATAGGGTGTCTGTGGGGTCCTAAGGGGGTCTGTGGGTCCCTGTGTGGGATGGGGGGGGTGTCCATGGGGTCCTAAGGGGCTCTGTGGGCCGTATGGGGGATCTGTGGGTGTCTGGGGGGCCCTATAGGGGGTCTGGGGGCCTATAGAGAGGGTCTGGGGGGCCCTATGTGGGATGGGGGCCCTATAGGGAGCGTTATGGGCCCCTCTGTGGGATGGGGGGGTGTCGGTCCCCAGGGACCCCGCTCCCGGGGGGTGACACCCCACGCGTGGGGGACTCGGGGCCCTTTCGGCGCCTCCTGCTTTTGCCAGGCACCGAAACGAGGGAAAAAAACCCCACTTTTGGGGGTCTTTTGGGGTGGTTTTTTGCCGCGTTTGAAGGGGAGGGAGCGGAGCCAGGCGCGAAATCGCTTCCCCAAGGTCGCTCCCCTCCCCGGGGGCCGCTCCCCCCATCCCGCCGCTGCTTGCGGCACCTCGAGCCTAAAAAAACACCTTTTTTTTTTTTCCTTTATTGTTTGTTTTATTTTATCTTCCTCTTCAGATTTTCTCTTCAAGTTCCTCGTGATAGGGAGCGCCGGCACGGGGAAGTCCTGCCTCCTCCACCAGTTCATCGAAAACAAATGTAAGTTGGGTTATTTTGGGTTTTGTTGTTGCTGCGCCGGGTCACTCCCGACCAGATTCGTCTCTGGGGCTGCTGGAAAACGCCGCCGAAATATTTCTCCGCGGGACGTTTTGCCAGTAGGAAACAAAAAAAAAAGCGGGTTTTGTTGGATTTTTTTTGTTTTCTGGAGCCTCAGCCTTTCCTTGCCAGGCCCGGCGATGGAAAAGATCTTTTATGTTTTGGTGGATAAACAGAGCTTTGCCTCAAAACGCCGAAACGTTGGCTTTTCTGAAACCTTTGATTTTTTTTTTCTTTTGTAACGGGGCGGAGGAAGGCTTTAAGCCTGCTTAATTGGAAGTGAAATGCCAGGCGCCCTTCCTCCTCCTCGGTGCTTTGCGGGTTTAATTTCACGTATTCCGGCCCGCTCCTCGCTTCCTCTGCGCCGCCGCTTGCAAAATCATCTCGTAACGAGGAATAATCGGCGGCGTTTGCCCGAGGAGCTTGCGATCGACCCGGTTGCGGTGGAGAGAAGCTCTTATTTCTTTCCTAGCCGGCCGGTAGCGCATCGGGCACCTCTCGTTTCCGCAGTCAAACAGGATTCGAACCACACGATCGGGGTGGAATTCGGCTCCAAGGTCGTCAACGTCGGCGGGAAGACGGTGAAGCTGCAGATCTGGGACACGGCTGGGCAGGAGAGGTTCAGGTAAAGGAAAAGCTCCCGGCGCCGGAGCTGCGCCCAAACCCTCGTCTTCAGCGGCCTCCGGCTTTTTGGGCTGCTTTTTTTATTTTATTTTATTTTTAAAACGCGTTTCCGAAGCGAAACCGGGCGCCTTCGGGAGCGCGGCCGCCTCGCTCAAAGCGCGCGGTGCCTGAAACGCCGGGGCGCGGGGAATCACGGTAACCGTTTGGGTTGGAAAAGATCTTTAAGATCAGCGAGTCCAACCATAAACTCGCCGCTAAACCGCGTCCCGCCGCTAAACCACGTCCCCAAGCACCGCATCTACGCGTCTTTTAAACCCTTCCAGGGTTGGGGACTCCACCGCTCCCCCGGGCAGCCCGTTCCGATGCCGGACAACCCTTTGGGTGAAGGAATTATTCCCAATATCCAAGCTCAACCTCCCTCAGCCGCTCCTTCCAGGATTCCTTCTCCAGAGCCTTTGCCGCCTCCGTTGCTCTCCTTTGGCCGCGCTCCGGCACCTCGACGTCTTAGGGCCCAAAATTGACCACGATATTCGAGGTGGCGAGCACGGAGGGGCCGATCCCTTCCCTAGTCCTGCTGGCCACGCCGTTCCTGATCCGAGCCAGGATGCTGTTAGCCTTTTTGGCCACCTGGCCACGCTGCCGGCTCGTCTTCAGCCGCTCTTCCCCAAGCCCGTAGCGTTGCCTGGGGTTGTTGTGACCCAAACGCAGGACCCGGCGCTCAGCCTCATTGAATCTCCTCATCCCATCGGATCCAGCCTGGCCGGATCCCTCCGTAGAGCCTTTCCGCCCTCGAGCAGGTCACCGCTCCCGCCCAACGCGGCGTCCTCGGCGAAGCGAGGGCGCGCTCGATCCAGGCAAACGCTTCGCCGGGTATAAATCCCGCCGGATCGCCGGGCGCGACGATGGCGAAGGGAGTTCAATCCAGTTGGCGGCCGGTCACCAGCGGCGTCCCCAGGGCTCCGTACTGGGGCCGGTTCTGTTTAACGCGCTTGGGTCGCGCCAACCCCGTCCGACGCCGCCGGCGCGGAGAGCTGCCCGGCGGAAAAGGACCCGTGGCCGAGAAGGCCACCGGCAGCCTGGCTTGCGTCAGGAACGGTGTGGCCAGTGGGCTGGGGAAGGGATCGCCCCGCTGGCGAGGCCGCAGCTCGAACGGGTCGGATCTTGGGAACGATCCCTTCGCCCGAGGGATCTAAAAGCCGGCGCTTGGGGACGCGGTGGCCTCGGCGGCGCTGGGTTAGCGGTCGGGCTCGGTGATCTTAAAGGGTTTTGCCAACCTCGCCGGTTCTCCGATCGCCTCCTCCGGCTCGTTGATGAGGATACCAAACAGAATCTCTGCGCGGCTGGAGGAGCAGAGCGCGCCCCGCAATTAAATAAGAATTTTGGCTCCCTCCTTCGGACGAGGGCCCTAAAAACGCGGATTTGGGGCCGATCCTGTCCCTGCCCGAGTCGGCTGTGCAGCTCCTGCCTTCCTGGCAGCGCAGCCCAGCGAGGGGACCCCAACCCTCCTCGAACCCGAGGGTCGGGCCTCCGCTCTCATCCTCCTCTTCCTCCTCAGATCGGTGACCAGAAGCTACTACCGGGGCGCAGCTGGCGCGTTGCTCGTGTACGACATCACCAGGTTGGTCGCGGCATCCGCGAACCCCCGACCCCCTCGTTTTTGGGGGGGGGAAATTGGGGTTCGGCAACCCCCCTTTTCCCTCCCCATCCAGCCGGGAGACCTACAACGCGCTGACCAACTGGCTGACGGACGCCCGCACCCTCGCCAGCCCCAACATCGTCATCATCCTCTGCGGGAACAAGAAGGATTTGGACGCCGACCGGGAGGTGACGTTCCTGGAGGCTTCGCGCTTCGCCCAGGAGAACGGTGAGGGAGGCGGAGAGAAACGCTGCCTCCCGCCCGCGCCCTGGGGCTAATTACGGTCGAATTAACGAGCCCTTTCTACTTGCCAGAGCTCATGTTCCTGGAGACCAGCGCCCTGACGGGAGAAAACGTGGAAGAAGCCTTCTTAAAATGCGCGAGGACCATATTAAACAAAATCGAATCGGGTACGGCGACTCTGATTTGGCTTTGCCAGGGTAGGGAAGGGAGGTTTTGGATCCTGGGGGTGGAGGTTTTGAATCCCAGCAGAGTTTTTGGATCCCAGGGATGGAGGTTTTTGGATCCCTGGGGAGGTTTGGATCCCAGGGATGGAGGTTTTGGATCCCCACCAGAGGTCTGAATCCTAGGGACGGGGGTTTCGGATCCCCGGGGAGGTTTGGATCCCCGGGACGGGGGTTTTGGATCCCTGGGGAGGTTTGGATCCCCGGGATGGAGGTTTTGGATCCCCACCAGAGGTCTGAATCCTAGGGACGGGGGTTTTGGATCCCCGGGGACGGGGGTTTTGGATCCCCGGGGAGGTTTGGATCCCCGGGGACGGAGGTTTTGGATCCCCGGCAGGGGTTTTGGATCCCAGGGATGGAGCTTTTTGGATCCCCGGGACGGAGGTTTTGGATCCCTGGGGAGGTTTGGATCCCCGGGATGGAGGTTTTGGATCCCCACCAGAGGTCTGAATCCTAGGGACGGAGGTTTTGGATCCCCGGGGACGGGGGTTTTGGATCTCTGGGGAGGTTTGGATCCCAGGGACGGAGGTTTTGGATCCCCAGCAGGGGTTTTGGATCCCAGGGGACGTTTGGATCCCAGGGACAGAGGTTTTGGATCATTGGGGAGGTTTTGGATCCCCGGGACGGGGGTTTTGGATCCCCGGCAGGGGTTTTGGATCCCCGGGAAGGTTTGAGTCCTGGTGGAGGTTTGAATCCCAACGTTGGGAGGTTTTGGATCCCGGCAAAGGTTTTGAATCCCGGGGACAGAGGTATTGGATCCCAGGGGTTTGGGATCCCAGGGATGGAGGTTTGGGATCCCAGGGATGGAAGTTTTGGATCCCGGCAAAGGTTTTGAATCCCGGGGACAGAGGTATTGGATCCCAGGGGTTTGGGATCCCAGGGATGGAGGTATTGGATCCCAGGGGTTTGGGATCCCAGGGATGGAGGTATTGGATCCCAGGGGTTTGGGATCCCAGGGATGGAGGTATTGGATCCCAGGGATGGAGGTATTGGATCCCAGGGGTTTGGGATCCCAGGGATGGAGGTATTGGATCCCAGGGGTTTGGGATCCCAGGGATGGAGGTATTGGATCCCAGGGATGGAGGTATTGGATCCCAGGGGTTTGGGATCCCAGGGATGGAGGTTTGGGATCCCGGCAAAGGTTTGGGATCCCAGGGACGGAGCTTTGGATCCCCGGCAGGGGTTTTGCATCCCGACAGAGGTTTTAATCCTTCCCCTCGCCCCCTTTGCCGGGGTTTTTCCCTCCGCCCAGGTGAACTCGACCCGGAGAGGATGGGCTCAGGGATCCAGTACGGCGACGCCTCCCTCCGCCAGCTGCGGCAGCCCCGGGGAGCCCAGGCGCAGAGCCGGCAGCAGTGCAGTTGCTGAACGCCTGCGCCCAAGGTGAGACCCCCGCGCCCCTGGGGGGGGGCTGCCCGGACCCCCCCTCGCCCCCGGCCGCGGCGGAAGGGGTCGGATGCCCCCCGCCCCGTCGCTACAAACCTCTTTCTCCCCCTTTTTCCCCCCCCCCCCCCTTTTTTCCCCGCCGCCAGGACCACGTGCCTCGCTCGCCGAGCCCCCCACCCCTCTCCTCCCTACCATCAGCCCCCTCCTCATCCGAGAAGCCCCGGGACTCTCGAGTTTACCTCTGTGGCAAACGCCTTGTTTTGATTGTATTTGACCGAGGTGGCTTCTGGCAAACGCTCCTTGCCCGCTGCTTGCCCCCCGCCCCGCCGTGGCCACCGGCCCGGTGGGCTGCGTTGTGTGTGTGTGTGTGTGTCCGTGTGTCCCCCCCCCGCCCCGAGCAGGTTGGGTCGTATTCAGCTTGTTTAAAAGGAAAAAAAAAAACCCCAAAAAAACCCCTCCAAGATGCTACCGGTAGCATTTTGGGGGGTGCCTGAATGAAGGGGGGTCCCCACCTCGCCTGGGGGGGGGGGACAGCCCCCCACGGCGCGGCTGAGGGGGTGGGGATCAAGGGGGGGGGGTCTCCCTGCCCAGCCCCTGGGGTTTTGCCTTTTTTTTTTTTTTTATTTCGGCGTGGTCTGCGTTTTGCATTTCCACTTTTTTCCCCCCCGCCCTGAGAGAAAAAGTGGGGTTTTCTGGGGGGGGGGGGGGGACGACGACACCCACGATGTCATCAACCCCTCCGCTGTCACTTTGGGGGGGGACGACGGGGACTTCATTGCCTGCGCTGGAAGCTGCTCCCGTGTCCCCTTCGCCGCGGGGGTTTGGGGGGGGGGGGGGTCCCCAGGCAGCGAGGGGGGGGCTCTGAACCCCCCCATTTGGGGACAGCGTCTCCCTTGGGCTCCCCCCGGCTCCCCGTCCCCCACCCCGGGGTGCTTCTGCTTCTCTTCGTGTTATTTATTGCACTTGCCGGGGGCGGGGGGGGGTCCTGGGGGGGCCGGGGCTGCGTCCCCGTTGGGTTTGGTTCTTTTTTTCCTCTGGAAAAGGGAAAAAAAGGCACACACACACACAAAAAAGCGAGTTTCCCTCCCTTCCAGGCTGTGAAAATGTGACTCTGGTACATAAAGTATTAATGTTTTCCAGCCCGGCTCCGCTGCTTCTTTTGGGGGGGGGGCCTTTGGGGGGTGCAGGGGTGGGTTTGGGTCCCCCCCCGAGCTGCCTGTCTAATTGGGGGGGGTGTCACTCCCCCCCCAGGGCTCGTGTCACCTCCTTTTTGGGGTCCCGGGGGGTTGCTCCCCTCTGCCCCTTCCTGGGCTGCTCCCACATGGGGGGACCGCCGGTTTTGGGGGTCCGGTGGCCAGGCTGGCCCCCCCACCCACACCCCGGGGGGGGCGCAGGGGTTGATTCTTAACCACCCCGTTAAACGGCCGCAGGGGAACGGCACCGGGGCCGCTGTCCGTCCGTCCATCCGTCCGTCTGGGGTGTCTGGGGGTGCGGAGCCCCCCCCCCCGGGGACCACAGCCCCACCAGCTCCTTTGGGGGGGTCCTATATGGGGGGGGGGGGGCGAGGAGGATGGAGGCGAGCGGGGTGCTGAGCATCGCCTGGGTGCCAGGGGGCTGCTGTTCCTCTGGGGCCAGTGGCCAACGGGCAACTAGCCCCCCCCCCCCCCCGGGCCACCCCTCCTGGGGAGCGTGCCGCAAGTGGAGGCGACCCGGCTCATCGCCTCCCTCCGCAAGGTGAGTCCTGGGGGGGCTGGGGGGGTCCCGGGGCCGGGACCACCGCTCAGCACCCCCCTCCTCCTCCCCGCAGCTCGCCCAGAGCCACGGCCCCGTCTCCGGCGGCCACTCGGGCTACCGCTTGCTGAAGGAGGCTCCGAGCGACCGCGACGAGGGGTTCGGCGGCCGCGGCGGCTTCCCGGCCGTCCAGCGGCGGAGCCGCGGCAACGGTGAGACCCCGGGGTTGCCCCCACCGCCTTTTCGGGGAGCCACCGGCAGTGCCTGACCCCCTTTTTTTGGGTGTCCCCCCCAATCCAGGTATCGTTTACGGGACCGGGGAGCGCTGGCGGCAGCTTCGGCACGGGCAAGCGCGGCGCGGAGGAGCTGATCCGCGAGGAAGCCCGGCATCTGCTCCGGCACCGTCCCGCCGCCTCGGCGCATCCCAGTTTGATCCCAACCAGTTCGCCAACCCCCAGGCCTTCAACCCCGGGCGTTTTTCGGCTGAGGACGGACGCTTCAAGCGCAAGGTGAGGAAGGGGGGGGGGATTTGAGGGCGCGGACCCCCATCCCGGCGGCGGGAGCCCCTCGGATGCCGCCGACGCCGCCTTGCAGGGAAGCGCGCGTGCCTGGGCGAAGGCTTGGCCGCGACGGAGCTCTTCATCTTCCTCGCCATCCAGCGCTTCGAGATGAAGGCTGGGGAGGATCCGGCCGCCGTCGCTATCGCCCCCGAATCCCCCACCCGGTAAAGGCACCGCGCGTCTCCGCTCCCGGGGACCCCGGCATCACCGGGAGCCCCCCGCTCCCACCCAGGGGGGCTCTGACGGAGCCGCGGTCGCTGCCCTGGTTTCAGCTGGGATAAAGTTTAATTTTCCCGAAAGCGGGACAGTTGGAAAACGCCGTTAGTTTGGGGACGGGGGACGGGGTCTTCACGCCGCGGCGGGGGTCCGTCAGCGGGGACAGAAGCAGAGCTGGAAGGGGCGGGGGACGTTCATGATGCCGCTGACGTCGGGGCGCAGGTCGAGGCGCGGGCGGCCGGGGGGGCGACGCAGCTGGAAGCGCTGCAAGATGGCGGCGAGGAAGAGGAAGAGCTGCGTCCGCGCCAGGCTCTCCCCCACGCACATGCGCTTCCCTGCGGGGAGAAGCGAAGAAGGGGTGACTTAGGGGTGCCCCCCGCTTTGTGTGTGGGGGGGGGGTCCTCGTGCCACCCACCTGCGGAGAAGGGCACGAAGGCTTCGCTCTTCTTGAACCCCCCGTTTTCATCCAAAAAGTGCCGGGGGTCGAAGGCTTCGGGGTTTTTGAAGTGCCGGGGGTCGCGCAGGGCCGAGCTCAGGACGGGGTAGATGGTGCAGCCCTGCGCCAATGCTCATCAATCATTAACGGGCGATCGATAGGCGAGGGCGGGGCGCCCGGCGCAATTAAGTCGATCATTAAGCGCCCGGCGCAATCGATAAGCGCTGACGCGGCGCGGGGTCTGTGATCGATGCCGAAGCGTGCCGGGCGATCGATTAATCAACGATTATCGCGCGTACGCGCGATAACGAAGGGCGTTGTGCAATTAATAGTCGATGATTAACGTCGCGGGGTTAGGAGCGATTTCTAATCGCTAGCGGCGACGAAGCGTTGGGCGACGAACGATGGACGGGGGAGCGCGCGGGGTGGTTTACGGCTGATGGGTGATTAACGGGGAGCGGTTAACGAGGAGCGAGCGGCACCTTGGGGATGGTGAAGCCGCCCAGCTGGGTGTCGCGCTTCACCGTCCGGATGAAGCCGAGGGGGACGAGGTCGAGGTAGCGCTGGGCCTCGTGGAGGACGGCCTCGGTGTAGGGCATGGCCCCCCGGTCCCGCAGGGCCGGCGGCCGCTCCTGCCCCATCACCCGCTCGATCTCCTCCTGTACCTTCGCTGGGGAGGGCAGGGGGGTCAGCGGGACCCCCCGTCCTCCCCAGGGACCCCCCGGCGCCCCGGCCGTGCCCTACCCGCCACCTCGGGGTGCTCCAGCAGCAGCAGCAGGCAGTAGCGGAGGGTGATGCTGGTGCTCTCCACCCCGGCCACGAACATGTCGAACACCGTTATCTCCATGTTGTCCCGTCGGAACGGCGTCCCGGGCTTCCCCCGCTCCTGGGTTTGGGGGGGCAGGGGGGGACGGCTGAGCCCCCTGTCCCCCCTTGCACCCCGTGTCCCCCCGAGATGGAGCCAGGGGTCCCGTCCCCTTGCACCCCGTGTCCCCCCTGGATGGCAACCTGTGTCCCCCCAAAATGATGCTTGGGGTCCCGTCCTCTTGTGCCCTGTGTCCCCCAAAATGATGCTCGGGGTCCCCTCGCACCCTGTGTCCCCCCAACATGGAGCCTGGGGTCCCGTCCCCTTGCACCCCGTGTCCCCCAAAATGGTGCTTGGGGTCCCATCCCCTTGCACCCCGTGTCCCCACTGGATGGCAACCTGTGTCCCCCAAAATGATGCTTGGGGTCCCATCCTCTTGTGCCCTGTGTCCCCCCAAAATGATGCTCGGGGTCCCATCCCCTTGCACCCCGTGTCCCCCCTGGATGGCAACCTGTGTCCCCCAAAATGATGCTCGGGGTCCCGTCCTCTTGTGCCCTGTGTCCCCCCAAAATGATGCTCGGGGTCCCGTCCCCTTGCACCCCGTGTCCCCCCTGGATGGCAACCTGTGTCCCCCAAAATGATGCTTGGGGTTCCGTCCTCTTGCACCATGTGTCCCCCTAAAATGATGCTCGGGGTCCCCTCGTACCCCTTGTCCCCCCAAAATGACATTTGGGGTCCCCTTCTCTTGCACCCCATGTCCCCCAAAACGATGCTCGGGGTCCCATCCCCTCTTACCCGCTGTCTCCTTACACCCCTTGTCCCCCCGAAATGATGCTTGGGGTCCCGTCCCCTCACACCCTGTGTCTCCCCAAAATGATGCTCGGGGTCCCCTTGCACCCCCTGTCCCCCCAAGATGATGCTTGGGGTCCTGTCTCCCTGCACCCCGTGTCCCCCCAAAATGACGTTCGGGGTCCTGTCCTCTTGCACCCTGTGTCCCCCCAAAATGACGCTCGGGGTCCCCTCACACCCTGTGTCCCCCCAAAATGACGCTCGGGGCCCCATCCCCTGGCACCCCGTGTCCCCCCGCGGCGACGCTCGCCGTCCCCCCCGCCCCACCTGCTCTATCTTGCCGAGAAAAGCATCCACGAAATCCCGGGGCGCCGCCAAATCCAGGGTGGCCTCGTGCTCCGCCACCTTCCTGGCCAAGAAATCCTGGATGAAGGAGTAGTTCTGGAAGAGGGTTTGGTGCGGGCCGGGCAGGCGCTCCATCAGGCCGGGCAGGATGGTGTAGAGCTGCCGGGAGAGGGCACGGTGGCACGGTGGCACGGTGCCACCAAAAACGGAGGTGTCCCCCTCCAAACCCCTCACCTGCCCGGCGACGGAGTTCTCCAGGCGGAAATTTTCGGCCAGGCGCCGGAGAACGCAGCGGTATTCCTCGTCACCGTAGCCGAAACGCTCGCCGAAGAGGATGCGGCAGATGGCGTTGCCCACGGCGGCGCTCAGCAGCGTGGCGGGGTCGAAGGGCTGCCCTGCGGCGGCGGGGGGGACGGTGACGACGACGGCGGCGGCCGCGGCCCCCCCACCGCGGCCCCGGTGCCCACCTTTGGTCCGCGCCAGCTCCCGCAGCAGCAGCCCCGTCTCCTCCTGGACGTGCTCCTCCACGCTCCTCTTGCCCATGCCGAAATCCCGCAGCGTGGTGATGGTGAAGCGCCGGGTCTGCAGCCACAGCTCCCCGTTGCTCATGAAGAGGCCGAGGTTTTGGTTGGTTTTCTCCGCCAAGGGGAACCGCCCCCGGTCGGTGAATTCATCCCCGCGGCTCACCAGCACCTCCCGCACCACCTCGTAGCCGAAGGCCACCACCACCCGCTCCGAGCCGAAGCGCAGGGCGAAGACGGGGCCGTACTTCTCGCTCAGCTGCGGGACGAAGCGACACCCGTCCGCTGTGGGTGGGGGCACCCCGGGGGGCTCGGCATCGGCACCCCGGGGCGCTCGGCGTCGGCACCCTGGAGGGTTTGGCACTGGCACCCCAGGGATCTCGGTATCGGCACCCCAGGGCGCTCGGCATCGGCACCCTGGAGGGTTTGGCACTGGCACCCCAGGGATCTCGGCATCGGCACCCCGGGGGGGCTCGGCATCGGCACCCTGGAGGGTTTGGCACTGGCACCCCGGGGCCCTCGGCATCGGCACCCTGGAGGGTTTGGCACTGGCACCCCAGGGATCTCGGTATCGGCATCCCGGGGGGCTCGGCATCGGCACCGTGGAGGGTTTGGTACTGGCACCCTGGAGGGTTTGGCACTGGCACCCCAGGGATCTCGGTATCGGCATCCCGGGGGGCTCGGCACTGGCACCCTGGAGGGTTTGGCACTGGCACCCTGGAGGGTTTGGCACTGGCACCCCAGGGATCTCGGCATTGGCGCCCCGGAGGGCTTGGCATTGGCACCCTGGGGAGCTCGGTATCAGCACCCCGGGGGGCTCGGCATCGGCACCCTGGAGGGTTTGGCATCGGCACCCCGGGGATCTTGGCATCGGCACCCTGGAGGGTTTGCCATCGGCACCCTGGGGATCTTGGCATCGGCACCCCGGGGGTCTCGGCACCGGCACCGCAGATTCTCAGCATTGGCACCCCAGGGTGCTTGGCATTGGCACCCTGGGGGTCTCAGCATTGGCACCCCAGAGTCTTGGCATCGGCACCCTGGGGGTCTTGGCATCGGCACCCCGGGGTGCTCAGTATTGGCACCCTGGGGGTCTTGGCATCGGCACCCCGGGGTGCCTGGCACTGGCACCTTGGGGATCTTGGCATTGGGCACCCCAGGGATCTCGGCCCTGGCAGCCCAGGGGTCTCGGCATCAGCACCCTGGGGGTCTCGGCATTGGTACCCCAGGGTGCTTGGCACTGGCACCCTGGGGTGCTCGGCATCGGCACCCCGGGGATCTCGGTATTGGTGCTTTGGGGATCTCGGCATCGGCACCCCAGGAGGCTCAGTATCAGCACCCCAGAGTCTCACCATCAGCACCCTGGGGCTCTCGGCATCGGCACCCCAGGGTGCTCGGCGCCGGCCCCCCGGGCTCTCGGCCCCCGCTCACCTTGCGGAAGGTCTTGCAGGTGTCGGTCGCCCTGAGCTGCAGCAGGTTGCCGATGAGCGGCAGCGCCAGCGGCCCCGGCGGGTAATTTCGGCTCTGCTCTTCTTTTTTCTGCCAGGCCACGAGGGCCGCGGTCGCCAGGACGAGGAGGAGGAGGAGGACGGTGACGGCGCCCACCGCCTCCATGGCTGCTGGCGCCCGCCTCGGCGGCGAGGAGCAAAGTCTGCCGGCACCGGGGAGGTCGCGGCGGCGCAGCCGGGGCTACCGGACAGTCGACGACCTCGGGGACGTTTCTGGAAAGGTGACCTGCTCGCGGCGTGCGTCAACACGGACCCTGCCTGCCCTGCGCCCCACTGGGTGCCCCCGGCACCCTGAGCTGTCCCCTCGCTGCAGCCCCCCGTCCCCTCGCTGCAGCCCCCCGTCCCCTCGTTGCAACCCCGTCCCCTTGTTACCACCCCCGTCCCCTTGTTACCACCCCCGTCCCCTCGTCGCGAACCCCCGTCCCCTCGTCGCGAACCCCCGTCCCCTCGCTGCAACCCCCGTCCCCTCGCTGCAACCCCCGTCCCCTTGTTGCAAACCCCGTCCCCTCATTGCAACCCCGTCCCCTCGTTGCAAATCCCGTCCCCTCGTTGCAAATCCCCGTCCCCTCGTTGCAAATCCCCGTCCCCTCATTGCAAATCCCCGTCCCCTCGCTGCAACCCCTTCCCTTTGCTGCAAACCCCGTCCCTTCGCTGCAAACCTCGTCCCTTCGCTGCAAGCCGTGCCCCTTCAATGCAAGCCGTCTCCCTCTGCCGCAACCCTTGTCTCTTGGCAAACCCCGTCCCTTTGCTGCAAACTTTGTCCCTTTGCTGCAAACCCCGTCCCTTCCCGTCGTTGCCAGCCCCGTGGCCGGGCACGCAGTGGCCTTGGCAGCCGCCGGCGCTTTCTCCTGGCTGCGGGTGCGGGTTTTGCCCGGCCCCCGCAGCCTTTGGGCCCCCCTGCCTCGGCCACCGGCCGCGCGCCCTTGGGGGGCCCCGAGCCCTCGGTCCCACAGCAGAGATAGGAACAGGAGCCCGGAGCCGAGGAGGAGGAGGAGGATGAAGGCCTGGCAGCCCACGAGCCATGGGCAACCCCTGCACGGCCTCAGTGCTGGGTCGGGCCCTTTGGATCTTGGGCTCGGCTTGGGGCTTTGCACGGCTCTGCACAGCTCTGCACGCTCTCTGCACGCTTGGCTTGGGGCTCTGCACGGCTCTGCACGCTTGGTTTGCGGCTTTGCACGGCTCTGCACGCTCTCTGCACGCTTGGCTTGGGGCTTTGCACGGCTCTGCACGCTCTCTGTACGCTTGGCTTGGGGCTCTGCATGGCTCTGCACGCTTGGCTTGGGGCTTTGCACGGCTCTGCACGGCTCTGCACGCTCTCCGCACGCTTGGCTTGGGGCTCTGCACGGCTCTGCACGCTTGGCTTGGGGCTTTGCACGGCTCTGCACAGCTCTGCACGCTCTCTGCACGCTTGGCTTGGGGCTCTGCACGGCTCTGCACGCTTGGCTTGGGGCTTTGCACGGCTCTGCACGCTCTCTGCACGCTTGGCTTGGGGCTTTGCACGGCTCTGCACGCTCTCTGCACGCTTGGCTTGGGGCTTTGCATGGCTCTGCACGGCTCTGCACGCTCTCTGCACGCTTGGCTTGGGGCTCTGCACGGCTCTGCACGCTTGGCTTGGGGCTTTGCATGGCTCTGCACGCTCTCTGCACGCTTGGCTTGGGGCTTTGCACGGCTCTGCACGCTCTCTGCACGCTTGGCTTGGGGCTTTGCACAGCTCTGCACGGCTCTGCACGCTTGGCTTGGGGCTTTGCATGGCTCTGCACGGCTCTGCATGCTCTCTGCACGCTTGGCTTGGGGCTTTGCATGGCTCTGCACGCTCTCTGCACGCTTGGCTCAGGGCTCTGCACGGCTCTGCACGCTCAGCTCAGGGCTCTGCATGGCTCTGCACATTTGGTTTGGGGCTTTGCACGGCTCTGCATGCTCAGCTGGGGGCTTTGCACGGCTCTGCGTGCTTGGCTGGGGGCTCTGCACTGCTGTGCACGGCTCTGCGCACTCAGCTCAGGGCTCTGCACGACTCTGCATGGCTCTGCACGCTCTCTGCACGCTTGGCTCAGGGCTCTTCACGGCTCTGCACGCACTGTGTGCTTGGCTGGGGGCTTTGCACGGCTCTGCACGCTCTCTGCATGCTCTGCGCGCTCAGCTCAGGGCTCTGCACGGCTCTGCGTGGCTCTGCACGCTTGGCCCAGGGCTCTTCACGGCTCTGCACGCTCTGCGGGCTTGGCTGGGGGCTTTGCACGGCTCTGCACGCTCTCTGCACGCTCAGCTCGGGGCTTTGCACAGCTCTGTGTGCTCAGCTCGGGGCTTTGTGTGGCTCTGCGTGGCTCCGCACGCTCTCTGCACGCTCGGCTCAGGGCTTTGCACGGCTCTGCACGCTCTCTGCACGCTCGGCTCAGGGCTTTGCACAGCTCTGTGTGCTCAGCTCGGGGCTTTGTGTGGCTCTGCGTGGCTCCGCACGCTCTCTGCACGCTCAGCTCAGGGTTTTGCACGGCTCTGCACGCTCTCTGCACGCTCGGCTCGGGGCTTTGCACGGCTCTGTGTGCTCAGCTCGGGGCTTTGTGTGGCTCTGCGTGGCTCCGCACGCTCTCTGCACGCTCAGCTCAGGGTTTTGCACGGCTCTGCACGCTCTCTGCACGCTCGGCTCGGGGCTTTGCACGGCTCTGTGTGCTCAGCTCGGGGCTTTGTGTGGCTCTGCGTGGCTCCGCACGCTCTCTGCACGCTCAGCTCAGGGTTTTGCACGGCTCTGCACGCTCTCTGCACGCTCGGCTCGGGGTTTTGCACGGCTCTGCATGCTCGGCTCGGGGTTTTGCACGGCTCTGCACGCTCTCTGCACGCTCGGCTCGGGGTTTTGCATGGCTCTGCACGCTCTGCGCGCTCTCTGCACGCTTGGCTTGGGGCTTTGCACAGCTCTGCACGCTCTCTGCACGCTCAGCTCGGGGTTTTGCACGGCTCTGCACGCTCTGCGCGCTCTCTGCACGCTCAGCTCGGGGTTTTGCACGGCTCTGCACGCTCTCTGCACGCTCAGCTCAGGGTTTTGCATGGCTCTGCACGCTCTCTGCACGCTCGGCTCGGGGTTTTGCACGGCTCTGCACGCTCTCTGCACACTCAGCTCGGGGTTTTGCACGGCTCTGCGCCCTCTCTGCACGCTCAGCTCGGGGTTTTGCACGGCTCTGCACTCTCTCTGCACGCTCGGCTCGGGGTTTTGCACGGCTCTGCATGCTCTGCACGCTCTCTGCACGCTTGGCTCGGGGTTTTGCACGGCTCTGCACGCTCTGCACGCTCTCTGCACGCTCGGCTCGGGGTTTTGCACGGCTCTGCATGCTCTGCGCCCTCTCTGCACGCTTGGCTCGGGGTTTTGCACGGCTCTGCACGCTCTGCGCGCTCTCTGCACGCTCGGCTCAGGGTTTTGCACGGCTCTGCACACCGAGGGGGTACGGGGGTGCAGGTGCTGCTCCAGGCTCCCGGCCCCTTGTACCCCGCGTCCCCCCGAGATGACGCTGGGGGTCCCGGACCCCCCCCCACCCCCGGTGCCCCTCGGGCGATGCCAGAACCGATTTGACTTTGCCGGAGACTTTATAAGGCCGGTGCCTGCACCAGGGAGGGGGGGTCCTGGTGCCGGAATGGGGGTCCTGGTGCTGGAGAGGGGGGTCCCGGGGCCGGAATGGGGGGTCCCGGTGCTGGAGAGGGGGGTCCCGGTGCCGGAATGGGGGGTCCTGGGGCCAGAGGGGGCTCCCGGGGCCGGAATGGGGGGTCCTGGGACTGGAGGGGTGTCCCGGTGCCAGAATGGGGGGTCCCGGGGCCGGAGGGGGGTCCCGGTGCCAGAATGGTGGGTCCCGGGGCCGGAATGGGGGGTCCCGGGGCCGGAATGGTGGGTCCCGGGGCCGGAATGGGGGGTCCCGGTGCCGGAATGGGGGGTCCCGGGGCCGGAATGGGGGGTCCCGGTGCTGGAGGGGGGTCCTGGTGCCAGAATGGGGGGTCCCGGTGCCGGAATGGGGGGTCCCGGGGCCGGAATGGGGGGTCCCGGTGCCGGAGGGGGGTCCTGGTGCCAGAATGGGGGGTCCCGGTGCCGGAATGGGGGGTCCTGGGGCCAGAGGGGGCTCCCAGGGCCGGAATGGGGGGTCCTGGGGCTGGAGGGGTGTCCCGGTGCCAGAATGGGGGCTCCCGGTGCTGGAATGGGGGGTCCCGGGGCCGGAATGGGGGGTCCCGGGGCCGGGGGGCTCAGCGGGCCACCATGCGGAGCTGGTAGACGGGGGGGATGTTGGCGAAGCCGCTCGCCAGCGGGGCGGTGGGCAGCTGCGCCGGCGGCACCAGCGGCTGCAGGCGAAGGTGCTGCAGGATGGTGGTGAGGAAGAGGAAGAGCTCCATCCTCGCCAAGGCCTCGCCCAGGCACACCCGCTTCCCTGCAAGCAGCGGGAGGGTGGGGGACCCCCGAGGGGCGAGGGGACCCCCGAGGGGCGAGGGGAGCCCCGGGGACCCCCCCGCCGCCCGCGGTACCTGAGGAGAAGGGGACGAAGGCCTCGTTCTTCTTGAAGCGGCCGCTCTCGTCCAAGAAGTTTGCGGGGTCGAAGGCGTCGGGGTGTTTGTAGGCGGCGGGGTCGTGCAGGACGGAGCTGAGCAGGGGGTACACCTCGGTGTCCTGCGGGCGGGGGTCAGCGGCGCGGCACGCCGCACGGGCAAGCGAGCGTGCGCGGGGCAGGGAGCACGGGGAGGCACGCGTGCAAGCGAGCGTGCATGGAGCAGCGTGCGTAGGGCAGCGTGCATGGGGCAGGGTGCACGGGGAGGCACGCGTGCAAGCAAGCGTGCATGGGGAAGTGTGCATGGGGCAGGGAGCACGGGGAGGCACGCGTGCAAGCGAGCGTGCATGGAGCAGCGTGCGTAGGGCAGCGTGCATGGGGCAGGGTGCACGGGGAGGCACGCGTGCAAGCGAGCGTGCATGGGGAAGTGTGCATGGGGCAGGGAGCACGGGGAGGCACGCGTGCAAGCGAGCGTGCACGGGGAGGCGTGCGTAGGGCAGCGTGCATGGGGCAGGGTGCACGGGGAGGCACGCGTGCAAGCGAGCGTGCACGGGGAAGTGTGCATGGGGCAGGGAGCACGGGGAGGCATGCGTGCAAGCAAGCGTGCATGGAGCAGCGTGCGTAGGGCAGCGTGCATGGGGCAGGGTGCACGGGGAGGCATGCGTGCAAGCGAGCGTGCATGGGGAAGTGTGCATGGGGCAGGGAGCACGGGGAGGCATGCGTGCAAGCAAGCGTGCATGGAGCAGCGTGCGTAGGGCAGCGTGCATGGGGCAGGGTGCACGGGGAGGCACGCGTGCAAGCAAGCGTGCACGGGGAAGTGTGCATGGGGCAGGGAGCGCGGGGAGGCATGCGTGCAAGCAAGCGTGCATGGAGCAGCGTGCGTAGGGCAGCATGCATGGGGCAGGGTGCATGGGGAGGCACGCGTGCAAGTGAGCGTGCATGGAGCAGCGTGTGTAGGGCAGCGTGCATGGGGCAGGGTGCACGGGGAGGCATGCGTGCAAGCGAGCGTGCATGGAGCAGCGTGCGTGGGGAAGCGTGCATGGGGCAGGGAGCGCAGGGAGGCATGCATGCAAGCAAGCATGCATGGAGCAGCGTGCATAGGGCAGCGTGCATGGGGCAGGGTGCACAGGGAGGCCCGCGTGCAAGCAAGCGTGCATGGGGAAGTGCGCATGGGGCAATGCAAACAGGGCAGCGTTGCACGGGGAAGCACGCACGGAGCAGCGTGCACGGAGGAATGCAAACAGGGCAGCGTTGCACGGGGAAGCACGCACGGAGCAGCGTGCACGGAGGAATGCAAACAGGGCAGCGTTGCACGGGGAAGCACGCACGGAGCAGCGTGCACGGAGGAATGCAAACAGGGCAGCGTTGCACGGGGAAGCACGCACGGAGCAGCGTGCACGGAGGAATGCAAACAGGGCAGCGTTGCACGGGGAAGCACGCACGGAGCAGCGTGCACGGAGGAATGCAAACAGGGCAGCGTTGCACGGGGAAGCACGCACGGAGCAGCGTGCACGGAGGAATGCAAACAGGGCAGCGTTGCACGGGGAAGCACGCACGGAGCAGCGTGCACGGAGCAGTGCAAACGGGGCAGCATGCACCAAGCGTGCACGGGGAAGCACGCGCGCGGCCGGCCCCGGTCCCCACTGGCACCTTGGGGATGAGGTAGCCGCGGAAGAGGGTGTCGCGGGTGACGAGGTGGGGGACGTTCATGGGGATGAGGTCGCTGCAGCGCTGGATCTCGTGGATGACGGCGTCCGTGTACGGCATCCGGCTCCGGTCCTCGATGTTGGGGGCCCGGTCGCGGCCGATCACCCGGTCGATCTCCTCGTGCACCTTCTCTGCGGCCCAGACCGGGATGGGGGTCCCCGCTCAGGCCCGGGGGGGGTCCCCATGGGTGTGTGGGGGGTTGGGGGTGCACCCCACTTACCTTGCACGGCGGGGTGCTTCATCAGCATGAGGAAGCCGTACCTCAGGGTGGAGCTGACGGTCTCGGTGCCGGCGAAGAAGAGGTTGAGGGTGGTCAGCTCCAGGTTCTCCAGGTTGAACTCCGA
Source organism: Platalea leucorodia (assembly GCF_965183815.1). Lineage (NCBI taxonomy): Eukaryota > Metazoa > Chordata > Aves > Pelecaniformes > Threskiornithidae > Platalea > Platalea leucorodia. The sequence goes on along the minus strand of NC_138848.1, from coordinate 909,401 downwards.
GGAGGGGTCGGCCTTTTCCTGGGGGAGACGGGCGGCGTGCGCAAGGGAGCACCCCGGGTGCGCAAGGGAGCTGGGTGCACGGGAGCACCCCGGGTGTGCAAGGGAGCACCCTGGATGTGCAGGGGAGCTGGGTGCACGGGAGCACCCCGGGTGCGCAAGGGAGCACCCTGGATGTGCAAGGGAGCTGGGTGCACGGGAGCACCCCGGGTGTGCAAGGGAGCACCCTGGATGTGCAAGGGAGCTGGGTGCACGGGAGCACCCCGGGTGTGCAAGGGAGCACCCTGGGTGTGCAAGGGAGCTGGGTGCACGGGAGCACCCCGGGTGTGCAAGGGAGCACCCTGGATGTGCAAGGGAGCTGGGTGCATGGGAGCGCCCTGGGTGTGCAAGGGAGCACCCCGGGTGCGCAAGGGAGCTGGGTGCATGGGAGCGCCCGGGGTGTGCAAGGGAGCTGGGTGCATGGGAGCGCCCGGGGTGTGCAAGGGAGCTGGGTGCATGGGAGTGCCCGGGGTGTGCAAGGGAGCTGGGTGCACGGGAGCTGGGTGCATGGGAGCGCCCCGGGTGTGCAAGGGAGCACCCCGGGTGTGCAAGGGAGCTGGGTGTGCGGGAGCTGGGTGCACGGGAGCGCCCCGGGTGTGCAAGGGAGCTGGGTGCACGGGAGCTGGGTGCACGGGAGCGCTCTGGGTGTGCAAGGGAGCTGGGTGCACGGGAGCTGGGTGCATGGGAGTGCCCGGGGTGTGCAAGGGAGCTGGGTGCACGGGAGCTGGGTGCATGGGAGCGCTCTGGGTGTGCAAGGGAGCTGGGTGCACGGGAGCTGGGTGCATGGGAGCGCTCTGGGTGTGCAAGGGAGCTAGGTGCACGGGAGCTGGGTGCACGGGAGCACCCCGGGTGTGCAAGGGAGCTGGGTGCACGGGAGCTGGGTGCACGGGAGCACCCTGGGTGTGCAAGGGAGCTGGGTGCATGGGAGCGCCCCGGGTGTGCAAGGGAGCTGGGTGCATGGGAGCACCCTGGTTGTGCAAGGGAGCTGGGTGCACAGGTGCACCCCAGGGTGCCTGGGATCACCCCAGGGTGCCCGGGATCACTTCGGGGTGCCCAAGGGAGCTGGGTGCATGGGATCACCCCAGGGTACCCAAGCGCTATGGGAGCACCCCAGGGTGCCTGGAATCACCCCGGGGTGCTCAGGATGTACCAAGGGTGCACGGGATCACCCCGGGGTGCTCGGGATGACCCCGGGGTGCATGGGATCACTCCGGGGTGCCCAAGGGAGCTGGGTGCACGGGATCACCCCAGGGTACCCAAGTGCTGTGGGATCACCCCAGGGTGCACGGGATGACCCCGGGGTTCCCAGGATGACCCCAGGGTGCTCAGGATGACCCCAGGGTGCTCGGGATGACCCCGGGGTTCCCAGGATGACCCCAGGGTGCTCAGGATGACCCCAGGGTGCCCGGGATGACCCCAGGGTGCTCAGGATGACCCCGGGGTGCTCGGGATGACCCCAGGGTGCCGAGGATGACCCCGGGGTGCCCGGGATGACCCCAGGGTGCTCAGGATGACCCCAGGGTGCCCGGGATGACCCCGGGGTGCCTGGGATGACCCCGGGGCGCCCGGGATGACCCCAGGGTGCTCAGGATGACCCCAGGGTGCCGAGGATGACCCTGGGGTGCCCGGGATGACCCCAGGGTGCTCAGGATGACCCCAGGGTGCCCAGGATGACCCCGGGGTGCTTGGGATGACCCCGGGGTGCCCAGGATGACCCCGGGGTGCTCGGGATGACCCCGGGGTGCCCGGGATGACCCCAGGGTGCCTGGGATGACCCCAGGGTGCTCGGGATGACCCCAGGGTGCCCGGGATGACCCCGGGGTGCCCGGGATGACCCCAGGGTGCTCAGGATGACCCCGGGGCGCCCGGGATGACCCCAGGGTGCTCGGGATGACCCCAGGGTGCCCGGGATGACCCCGGGGCGCCCGGCCCCCCACCTTCTCCATCTGGAGCAGGAAGCAGTCGATGAAGTCGCGCGGGTGCCCGGGCTCCAGGCCGGCGGCGTTGCTCCGCACCCGCCGGGCGATGAAGCTCCTCATCCTCCCCAGCAGCCGCGGGATCCTGGCGTGGGGGCCCGGGAGGTGCTTCAGGAAGGTCTCCCCCATCTCGTAGAACTGCGGGCGAGGGGGTCAGTGCCGGCGCGGCGCCCGCCCTGACCCCCACCCATGGCGGCCGGCCCCACCTGCGACCACGGGGTGCTGAGCTCCCGAAAGCTCTCGTTCATCATTTGCAGCAGCTCCAGGAATTCCGCGTCCCGGTAATCGAAGCGATTCCCGAAAACGATGGAGCAGATGATGTTGGAGACGGCGCAGCTCAGCAGGTACGTGGGGTCGAAGGGCCGCTCTGGCCGCGCGGGGAGACGCGGGGGGTCAGCACCCATGGGGGGGGGGACACAAGGCCCCCACCCCCACCCCGACCCCCCCCCCCAGCACCTTGGGTGCTGCGCAGCTCCTGCAGCAGGACCTGGGCTTCCTCCTGGATCCGGCCCTCGATGCTTTTCCGTCCCATCCCGAAATCCCGCAGCACCGTCAGGGAGAAGCGGCGCAGCTGGCGCCAGCGCTCCCCGTTGGAGAAGACCACCCCTGTTGGGGGGGGGGGGGCGTCCTGTGGGGGGGGGGCACCCACGGGGGGGTGGCACCCATGGGGAGGGGGCAACCGTGGGGAGGGGGCACCCGGAAGGGGATGGGGGGCACCCATTGGGGAGGGGGGCACCCAGCAATGGGATGGGGGGCACCCATGGGGAAGGGGCGCCCATGGGGAGGGGGCAACCGTGGGGAAGGGGCACCCAGAAATGGGATGGGGGGCACCCATGGGAAGGGGACACCCATGGGGAGGGGGCACCCATGGGGAAAGGGCGCCCATGGGGAGGGGGGCACCCAGCAATGGGGTGGGGGGCACCCATGGGGAGGGGGCAACCGTGGGAAGGGGGCACCCAGCAATGGGATGGGGGGCACCCATGGGGAGGGGGCAACCGTGGGAAGGGGGCACCCAGCAATGGGATGGGGGGCACCCATGGGGATGGGGGGCACCCATGGGGAACAGATGCCCATGGGGAAGGGGCGCCCATGGGGATGGGGTGCCCATGGGGAGGGGGTGTCTGTGGGGAAGGGGCGCCCATGGGGAAGGGGCGCCCATGGGGAGGGGGTGCCCATAGGGAGGGGGTGCCCATGGGGAGGGGGTGTCTGTGGGGAAGGGGCGCCCATGGGGAAGGGGCGCCCATGGGGATGGGGTGCCCATGGGGAGGGGGTGCCCGTGGGGAGGGGGTGCCCGTGGGGAAGGGACGCCCATGGGGAGGGGGTGCCCGTGGGGAGGGGGTGCCCGTGGGGAAGGGACGCCCATGGGGAGGGGGTGCCCGTGGGGAGGGGGTGCCCGTGGGGAAGGGGCGCCCATGGGGAAGGGGCGCCCACGGGGAGGGGGTGAGCACCCCTGAAGTCAACCCCGCAAGCGCCCCTCGGAGCAGGGCTGGGCGAGCACCCACCCGCCCAGCACCCACGGGTGGGCGCCTCCGCCGGCGAGCCCCCTCACCGTGCCCGCGGAAGGTGGTCTCCACCGTCGGCATGCGCCCGCGGCCGCTGAAGGCCTCGGCGTGCTCCACCAGCGCCTCCCGCACCGCCGCGTGCCCCCGCAGCACCACCACGCGCCGCGAGCCCAGGTAGACGGTGAAGACGGGGCCGTAGGTCTGGCTCAGCTGGCGACGGGCGACGGGCGACGGGTGGGTGACGGCGGCGGGGAGGGGGGTGTCAGCCCCCCGCCGCCCCCCGCCCCGCCGCCCCGCCGCCCCCTCACCTTCAGCAGGGACTGGAGGGTGCGGGAGGGGGAGATCTGCAGGAGGTTGCCCAAGAGGGGCAACGCGGGGGGCCCGGGGGGCAAGCGGCCCGGCCGGCCCTGCCGCAGGGCGAGGAAGAGGAGGAGGGCGAGGAGGAGGAGGAGGAGGAAGGTCAAGGTCCCGCTCGGGTCCATGGTGGCGGCACCGGCGCTGCGGCGCCCGGCCTCGTGCCTCTATTTATGGGCTGGCCGGGGCGGTTGCACAAGAGGTTGCGGGCTCTGCCTGCGCCTGCCCGCGGCCTGCCTGCGCGGGGCCGCGCCCGGGCACGGCCACCCCACCGCTGCGGCCCGCACGTGGCCCCGTCCCCGCTGCATGGCCCCGTGCATGGCCCCGTGCCCCGGGGCACGGCCCCGAGCCCTGCTGCGTTCCCCATGCGTGGCCCCGAGCCCTGCTGCATGGCCCCATGCGTGTCCCCAGGGCGTGCTGCATGGCCCCCGGCCCTGGTGCATGGCCCCGAGCCCTGCTGCATGGCCCCATGCATGTCCCCAAGCCCTGGTGCATGGCCCCGAGCCCTGCTGCATGGCCCCATGCGTGTCCCCAGGGCGTGCTGCATGGCCCCCGGCCCTGGTGCATGGCCCCGAGCCCTGCTGCATGGCCCCATGCGTGTCCCCAGGGCGTGCTGCATGGCCCCCGGCCCTGGTGCATGGCCCCGAGCCCTGCTGCATGGCCCCATGCGTGTCCCCAGGGCGTGCTGCATGGCCCCCGGCCCTGGTGCATGGCCCCGAGCCCTGCTGCATGGCCCCATGCATGTCCCCAGGGCGTGCTGCATGGCCCCCGGCCCTGGTGCATGGCCCCGAGCCCTGCTGCATGGCCCCATGCGTGTCCCCAAGCCCTGCTGCATGGCCCCCGGCCCTGGTGCATGGCCCCATGCGTGTCCCCGAGCCCTGGTGCATGGCCCCGAGCCCTGGTGCATGGCCCCATGCATGTCCCTGTGCCCTGCTGCATGTCCCCGAGCCCTGGTGCATGTCCCCATGCATGGCCCCGAGCCCTGCTGCATGTCCCCGAGCCCTGGTGCATGGCCCCGAGCTCTGCTGCATGGCCCCATGCGTGGCCCCGAGCCCTGGTGCATGGCCCCATGCATGTCCCCAAGGCCTGCTGCATGTCCCCATGCCCTGGTGCATGTCCCCATGCATGGCCCCAAGCCCTGCTGCATGTCCTCCTGCCCTGCTGCATGTCCCCGAGCCCTGGTGCGTGTCCCCATGCATGTCCCCAGGGCCTGGTGCATGTCCCTGTGCCCTGCTGCATGTCCCCGAGCCCTGGTGCGTGTCCCCATGCATGTCCCCAAGCCCTGCTGCATGTCCCTGTGCCAGCCCTGGTGCCCCCCCCCCGCGGCTGCTTGCCGGGGGCTACCCCAGGCCCCGTGGCCCCCGCACCCCAAGCCCGGGCGCAGGGGTGGCAGCGAGGAGGAGGAGGAGGAGGAGGAGGAGGGTGGCCGCCGGCCAGAGCCGCGCTGCCGACCCCCGGGCACCGGCCACCGGCGTTGCACAACCGGCCCAGCCCTCGCACGTGGCCCCGGGGGTGACGGAGCCGCGGCTGCGCCCAGTGTGCAAACACTGCTGGCACCAGTGCGCCAGCCGGCACGGGGCCCCCGGCCCGCACGTGCGCGGCCCTGCGCCCCGCTGCTGTCCCCGCGCCCTCGTGCCTGTCCCCGTGCCTGTCCCCAGGCCCTGCTGCGTGGCCCCGAGCCCTGCTGCGTGGCCCCATGCGTGTCCCCAAGCCCTGGTGCATGGCCCCGTGCCACTGCTGCATGGCCCCGAGCCCTGCTGCATGTCCCTGTGCCACTGCTGCATGTCCCTGTGCCCTGCTGCATGGCCCCGAGCCCTGGTGCGTGTCCCCATGCATGTCCCCAAGCCCTGGTGCATGTCCCCGAGCCCTGCTGCATGGCCCCGAGCCCTGGTGCGTGTCCCCATGCGTGTCCCCAAGCCCTGCTGCATGTCCCCGAGCCCTGCTGCATGGCCCCGAGCCCTGGTGCGTGTCCCCATGCATGTCCCCAGGGCCTGGTGCGTGTCCCTGTGCCCTGCTGCATGGCCCCAAGCCCTGGTGCGTGTCCCCATGCGTGTCCCCAGGGCCTGGTGCGTGTCCCTGTGCCCTGGTGCATGGCCCCGAGCCCTGCTGCATGTCCCCGTGCATGTCCCCATGCCCTGGTGCATGTCCCTGTGCCCTCATGCATGTCCCCGTGCCCCAGTTCGTGTCCCCATGCCCCAGTGCGTGTCCCTGTGTCCCGGTGCGTGTCCCCGTGTCCCGGTGCGTGTCCCCAAGCCCCGGTGCGTGTCCCCAAGCCCATGGGACATTACAAAAGGGTCACGGGGGGCGTGGGGACGCAGAGCCCGGAGGGGCCCGGAGCGGCCCCGGGGAGGGGACGCGGGGGCAGGGGACAGGGGCTGGTGCCCCCCAGCCTCCCCCCGCGTTAACGGCCCCGGGAACGGCACGGCGCTGCCCAGCCGGCGCAGGGCACGGCACGGCACGGCACGGTGCTGCAGCGTGGTGCAGCATGGCACGGCACGGCACGGCACGGCACGGTGGTGCAGTATGGTGCAGCATGGCACGGCACAGCACGGTGGTGCAGTAGGGTGCGGCAGGGTGCAGCAGGGTGCAGCATGGCATGGCACAGCACGGCACGGCACGGCACGGTGCTGCAGTATGGTGCAGCATGGCACAGCATGGCACGGCACGGCACGGTGGTGCAGTATGGTGCAGCATGGCACGGCACGGCACGGCACGGCACGGTGGTGCAGTATGGTGCAGCATGGCACGGCACGGCACGGCACGGCACGGTGGTGCAGTATGGTGCAGCACGGCACGGCACGGCATGGCATGGTGGTGCAGTATGGTGCAGCATGGCACGGCACGGCACGGCACGGCACGGCACGGTGGTGCAGTATGGTGCAGCATGGCACGGCAGAGCACGGCACGGTGGTGCAGTGTGGTGCAGCACGGCACGGCACGGCACGGTGGTGCAGTATGGTGCAGCATGGCACGGCAGAGCACGGCACGGTGGTGCAGCGTGGTGCAGCATGGCACGGCACAGCACGGCACGGCACAACAGAGCATGACACAGCATGATGCGGCGCGGCACGGCACGGCACGGCACGGCACAGCAGAGCATGACACAGCATGATGCGGCACGGCACGGCACGGCACAGCACAACACGGCGCGGCGTTGGCACGGCACGGCACGGCGGTCGGGCCTGGCCGCACCGGCCGGCTGCAGGGGCGCATGGCCCTGCTCGGCCTCGCCGCAGCTGGGCTGGCGCGCGCCGGCGGCCTGATGTCAGCCCGGGCCACGCCAAGGCTGCCGTCACCGCTGCCTGCACCGCGCCCGGCCGCCATCGCTGCCGGAGGGGACCCCGGTGACCCCCGCGGCACCCCCAGCCGCGGATCGCCGGGGTGGGTGCAGGGGGGTGTCGGGGGGGGGGGGTGCAGGGCTGGGGCGCGGGCGGGGGTCACTCGTGCACCCCGAAAGCCGTCCCCGGCGCGGGTGGGACGGAGGGAGGATCGCCGCCCCTGGATCCGGCCCCGCTGGCCCGCGGCCCGCGGCGTCACCGGGAGCGCAGCCAGTTCCCCGCGGCGGGGCCCGGCGGGGGACGGTGACGTAGGGCCAGCTGCTGGGGGGTGACACCCCGGGGGGCTCCGGGACCCCCCCCGCCCTGGGCCGGCCGCCCCAGCGCCCTGGGGGGACCCCGGCTCAGCCCGCGGGCCAGCCCTGGCCCCAGCCGTGGCCCTGGCCCCACCCCGTGTCCCCACCCCGTGTCCCCAGCGCTGTCCCTGTCCCCACCCCGTGTCCCCACCCCGTGTCCCCACCCCGTGTCCCCACCCTGTATCCCCAGCCCCGTCCCCACCCCGTGTCCCCAACGCTGTCCCCATGTCCCCAGCACTGTCCCTGTCCCCACCCCGTGTCCCCATCACTGTCCCCGTGTCCCCATCACTGTCCCTGTCCCAGCCCCACGTCCCCAACGCTGTCCCTGTCCCCATCACCGTATCCCCAGCCCTGTCCCCGTGTCCCCATCACTGTCCCCAGCCCTGTGTCACTGTCCCCATCCCAGCCCCGTGTCCCCAACACTGTCCCCGTCCCCATCACCGTATCTCCAGCCCTGTCCCCATGTCCCCATCACTGTCCCCAGCCCCGTGTCACTGTCCCCATCCCAGCCCCATGTCCCCAACACTGTCCCTGTCCCCATCACCGTATCTCCAGCCCTGTCCCCGTGTCCCCATCACTGTCCCCAGCCCCGTGTCACTGTCCCCATCCCAGCCCCGTGTCCCCAACACTGTCCCTGTCCCCATCACCGTATCCCCAGCCCTGTCCCCGTGTCCCCATCACTGTCCCCAGCCCCGTGTCACTGTCCCCATCCCAGCCCCGTGTCCCCATCACTGTCCCCGTCCCCATCACCGTATCCCCAGCCCCGTTCCCACCCCGTCTCCCCACTGGGGGGGTGCACACTGGGTGCTGGGATAAACTGGGTGCTGGGGGGGTGCAAACTGGGTGCTGGGGGTGCCGGCAGCTGGGCCCCCCCCGGCTCTGCACCCCAGCGCGGTGGCAGGGGGACGCCCGCGGTGCCACCAGCCCAGCGCCGCGACTCGGGGGCGGCGGGAAATTCCTCCGGCGCGGAAGCAGCCGCCGGGGCCAGGAGCGCGCCGACGCTGGCGCGGGCCCCGGTGCCGCGGCCTCGCTCGAGGCCGGCGGTGCCGCACGAGGCCCGCCAACGTTGCACGGGGCCCGACGACGTCGCGCGGGGCGTGCAAGCCTTGCACGAGGGCCATTCGCCTCGCACGGGGCGCGTGGGTGTTGCACGGGGCGCGTGGGTGTCGCGCAGGGTGTGTTGGCGTTGCACAGGCTGTGCAAGCCTCGCACGGGGCACGCTAGCCTTGCACGGGGCACGCTAGCCTCGCATGGGGCACGCTAGCCTCGCAGGGGGCACGCTAGCCTCACATGGGGCATGTGAGCCTTGCATGGGGCACGCTAGCCTCGCATGGGGCATCTGAGCCTTGCACGGGACATGCTAGCCTTGCACGGTGCATGTGAGCCTCGCACGGGGCACACTAGCCTCGCACGGGGCACGCTAGCCTTGCACGGGGCACGCTAGCCTCGCATGGGGCACGCTAGCCTCGCAGGGGGCACGCTAGCCTCGCATGGGGCATGTGAGCCTCGCAGGGGGCACGCTAGCCTCGCATGGGGCATGTGAGCCTTGCATGGGGCACGCTAGCCTCGCATGGGGCATCTGAGCCTTGCACGGGGCATGCAAGCCTTGCACGGGGCACACTAGCCTTGCATGGGGCACACTAGCCTTGCATGGGGCACACTAGCCTCGCACAGGGCACACTAGCCTCGCACAGGGCACGCTAGCCTTGCACGGGGCATGCAAGCCTTGCACGGGGCACACTAGCCTTGCATGGGGCACACTAGCCTCGCACAGGGCATGTCGGTGTTGCACAGGGTGTGTGAGCCTCGCAGGGGGCACGCTAGCCTTGCACGGGGTGCATGGACCTTGCACGGGGCACGCTAGCCTTGCACGGGGCATGTGAGCCTCGCACGGGGCACGCTAGCCTTGCACGGGGTGCATGGACCTTGCACGGGGCACGCTAGCCTTGCACGGGGCATCTGAGCCTTGCACAGGGCACACTGGCCTTGCACGGCGTGCGTGGGAGTTGCACGGGGTGCATGCACCTTGCACGGGGCACACTAGCCTCGCACGGGACACACTAGCCTTGCACAGGGCACACTAGCCTCACACAGGGCACACTAGCCTCGCATGGGGCACACTAGCCTCACATGGAGCACACTAGCCTCGCACGGGGCACACTAGCCTTGCACAGGGCACACTAGCCTCACATGGAGCACACTAGCCTCGCACGGGGCACACTAGCCTTGCACAGGGCACACTAGCCTCGCATGGAGCACACTAGCCTCGCATGGGGCACACTAGCCTTGCACAGGGCACACTAGCCTCGCATGGAGCACACTAGCCTTGCACAGGGCACACTAGCCTCACATGGAGCACACTAGCCTTGCACAGGGCACACTAGCCTCGCATGGGGCACACTAGCCTCACCTGGAGCACACTAGCCTCGCACGGGGCACACTAGCCTTGCACAGGGCACACTAGCCTCGCATGGAGCACACTAGCCTTGCACGGGGCACACTAGCCTCACATGGAGCACACTAGCCTTGCACGGGGCACACTAGCCTTGCACAGGGCACACTAGCCTCGCACGGGGCACACTAGCCTTGCACGGGGCCCGCTGGTGTTGCACGTGGGCGTTGCAGGGCCATTGTGGGGGGCTCGGGGGGACCCCAGGACCCCCATGCTGGGCTGGGGGGGCTGAGCCCCTACAAACTCCCCACACCTGTGACAGGGGACCCCAAACTGGGACCAGGGGACCCAAACGGGGACTGAGGGGGCTGAACTGGGACCAGGGGACCCCAAACTGGGACCGGGGGGACACCAAACAGGGACTGGGGCAGCTTAACTGGGACTGGGGAACCCCAAAGGGGGACTGGCGGACCCCAAACTGGGACCAGGGGGCTGAACTGGGATCAGGGGACCCCAAACTGGGACCGAGGGAATTCAAACAGGGACCGAGGGGGCTGAACTGGGACTGGGGAACCCCAAAGCGGGACTGGGGGACCCCAAATAGGGACTGGGGCAGCTGAACCGGGACCAGGGGACCCCAAACTGGGACCGGGGGGGCTGAACCGGGACCAGGGGACCCCAAACTGGGACCAGGAGACCCCAAACAAGGACTGGGGCAGCTGAACCTGGACCAGGGGACCCCAAACTGGGACCAGGGGACCCCAAACAGGGACTGGGAGTCTGAATCAGGACCAGGGGACCCCAAACTGGGACCGGTGGACCCCGAATCGGGACTGGGAGACCCCAAACTGGGACCAGGAGATTCCAAACAGGGACTGAAGGGGCTGAACCGGGACCAAGGGACCCCAAACAGGGACCAGGGGACCCCAAACTGGGACTGGGGGACCCCAAACAGGGACTGGAGCAGCTGAACCAGGTCCAGGGGCCCCCAAACTGGGACCGGGGGACCCCAGATCGGGACTGGGAGACCCCAAACTGGGACCAGGGGATCCCAAACAGGGACTGGTGGGGCTGAACCAGGACCAGGGGACCCCAAACTGGGACCAGGGGACCCCAAACAGGGACTGGGGGTGCTGAACCAGGACCAAGGGACCCCAAACTGGGACCGGAGGACCCCAAACAAGGACTGGGGCAGCTGAACCAGGACCAGGGGCCCCCAAACTGGGACTGGGGGACCCCAAACTGGGACCGGGGGACCCCAAACAGGGACTGGGGCAGCTGAACTGGGACCAGGGGACCCCAAACTGGGACCGGGGGACCCCAAACAAGGACTGGGGGGACTGAACCGGGACCAGGGGACCCCAAACTGGGACCGGGGGACTCCAAACAGGGACTGGGGCAGGTGAACTGGGACCAGGGGCCCCCAAACTGGGACCGGGGGACCCCAAAGCGGGACGGGGGGATGGTGGGGTCCCCCTGGGGCGCGGGGGGCCCCTCGAGGAGCCGGAACTGGAGCCGGGGGTAAAAATAAACCAGGCCAAAAGTCCCGGCCGGCGGCCGGGATCGGGCGGGGGGGCCCGGGGGGGCCCCGGCCCCTTCCCCTTTCGGTATGAGACGGGGAGGGGGAAGCGCCCCAGCCCCGATGGCGGGGTCCCCCCCCGCACCCCGGTTCCTCTCCCAGCCCTTTGCGGGGGGCCGGGCACCCCCAGCCCTGGGGGGGGGGGGATCTCACCCGGGGGGGGGCTGCCAGGGCCGGGCTGGGGGCCCCCGGTGGTGCCTGAGCCCCCCCGGTGCCTCCCACGTCCAGTTTGGGGTCCCCTGGTCCCGGTTCAGCCCCCCCGGTCCCAGTTTGGGGTCCCCCGGTCCCAGTTTGGGGTCCCCTGGTCCCGGTTCAGCCCCCCCGGTCCCAGTTTGGGGTCCCCCGGTCCCAGTTTGGGGTCCCCTGGTCCCGGTTCAGCCCCCCCGGTCCCAGTTTGGGGTCCCCCGGTCCCAGTTTGGGGTCCCCTGGTCCCGGTTCAGCCCCCCCGGTCCCAGTTTGGGGTCCCCCGGTCCCAGTTTGGGGTCCCCTGGTCCCGCTTCAGCCCCCCCGGTCCCAGTTTGGGGTCCCCCAGTCCCTGTTTGGGGTCCCCTGGTCCCAGTTTGGGGTCTCCCAGTCTTGGTTTGGGGTCCCCCCCTCCATCCCCCCCGGTTCGGGGGTCCCCTGCTCCCGGTTCGGGGTCCCCCCCTCCCGCTCCATCCCTCCCCGGTTCGGGGGTCCCCTGCTCCCGGTTCGGGGTCCCCCCCTCCCGCTCCATCCCCCCCGGTTCGGGGGTCCCCTGCTCCCGGTTCGGGGTCCCCCCCTCCCGCTCCATCCCCCCGCTCCCGGTCCGGGCTCCCCCCGCTCCCGCTCGCCCCCCCCCCGCCCCCCCCCATCCCCCTCGGGCGCGGTCGCTGCGTCCCGGCAAAAACTTTCCTCCTCCTCCGCCATCCCCGTCCTTCCTCCTCCTCCTCCTCCTCCTCCTCCTCCTCCCCCTTAACCCCTGCCCGTCCCGTCCCGGCGGGGCGCAGCCGCCGGCTCCCGTCCCCTCCCGCCGGTCCCGGTCCCGGTCCCGGTGCCGGTGCCGGTGGCGGCGGGGGCGATGGGGGGGCCCTGCCCGCTGCTGCTGCCGCTGCTGGCGCTCGCCGCCGCCCTGGGCTCGCCACCGGCCGCTCCCGGTGAGTGGGGGGGTCCCGGGGGGGGGACGACCCCCAAAAGGGCTGCGGGGGGTCCCGCTGGCGGGGCGGGGAGGGGGGAGAAGCGCTTGGGGGGGGGGGGAGAGGCCGGTTTGGGGGGCACCCCCTTTCCGAGGGGCTTTGGGGGGGCCCTGGGGGGGGAGGGTCCTTTCGGGGGGACATTTTGGGTGGGAGGAGCCTTTTTTTTGGGGGGGGGGGGGGTGCGCGCCGTGCCTCAGTTTCCCCCCGGGGATGCTCCGGGGCCGCCCCATCTCCCCCCCTGCCCCATAGCGGGGTGCCCCCCCCCAGCAGCGGAGGAGGGGGGGGCGCGGGGGGGGGGGGGCACGCTGTCGTCGCCGTGTCCCCGTGTCCCCCCCCCCGCCCCGGGGCCACCGCCCGTCCCCGCCGCCGCGGCCAGACATCTGGGGCTGGTTATGGCGGGGGGGCGGGGACGGCGGCCGGGCCCCCCCCGGGCCCCCCCCTCCCGGGGTTGGGGGGGGGGGCAGATGCCGGGGATGCCTGAAGGCTCCCGGGGGAGCGGGGGGGGCCGTGACCCCCCACTTCCCTTCCCACGCCCCGCCACGGCCCCCCCCCCCCCCCCCCCCGCCGGGACCCGGGTGGCCGGGAGGGTTCCCCCCCCCCACCCAAAAAGTCCTGTTGGGGGGGGCACCGTGCCCCCCACCCCGGGAACTTGGGGGTCTTGGGGGGGGGGGGGCAGCCGGTCCCGGGTGGAGCGGGGGGGGCGAGAAGGAGCAGGGGGGTCCCAGGGTGGGGGGGGGCGGAGGGCGGGGGGGGCTTGGGGGGGGCAGGGAGTTGGGGGGGTCCTGGGGAGCAGGGGGGGACCCGGAGGGCGGGGGGGGGCTTGGGGGTGCGCGGGGGGTCCCAGGGGCGGGGGGGTCCCAGGGGGTTGGGGGGGTCCTGGGGAGCAGGGGGGGTCCCAGGGGGTGGTGAGGGTCCCATGGGGGTCTCAGGGGGTGGGGGGGCTCCCAGAGGGAGGGGGGGGTCCTGGGGAGCAGGGGGGGTCCCAGAGGGCAAGAGGGGTCGTGGGGAGCAGGGGGGGTCCCAGGGAGGTCCCAGGGGGTTGGGGGGGTCCTAGAGGGTGGTGGGGGTCCCCGGGAGGCGGTGGGGGTCCCGGGGAGCAGTGGGGGTCCCGGGGGGGTCCCAAGGGGTGGTGGGGGTCCTGGTGGGGGTCCCAGGGGCAGTGGGGGTCCCAGGGGGCAGTGGGGGTCCCGGGGGGGTCCCGAGGGGTGGTGGGGGTCCTGGTGGGGGTCCCAGGGGCAGTGGGGGTCCCGGGGTCCGTGGGGGTCCCCCAGGACCCCCGCCGAGGGTGCCGGTGCCCTGTCCCCCCCAGCCCTGTCGTTCCTGGAGAACCCCTCCAACATCACCACCTCGCTGGGCAAGACGGCGCGGCTGCGGTGCCGGGTGCGGGGGGCCGGCGAGCCCCCCGAAATGGGCTGGCGGCGGGACGGGCGCCCGCTGGAGCTGGCCGACAGCGACCAGGCCCAGGTGCCGCTCAGCGAGGACGTCTGGCTGGCCACCAGCCAGCTCAGGTGGGCCACGGCGGGCCACACGGCCCGCACCGCGTTGCCCTGTGCCGTGGCGCCCCGTGCCATGGTGCCCTGTGCCGTGCCGCGTCCCCCCGTGCCGTGTCGTGCCACGTTGCCCCGTGCCGTGCCATGCGGTGTTACCCCGTGCCGTGTCGCCCCGTGCCATGCCGCGTTGCCCCGTGCCATCCCGTGCCATGTTACCCCATGCCGTGTCGCCCCGTGCCATGCTCTGCCATGGCGCATTGCCCCGTGCCATGGTGTGTTGCCCCGTGCCATACCGTGCCGTGCCGTGTTACCCCATGCCGTGTCGCCCCGTGCCATGCTCTGCCATGGCGCATTGCCCCGTGCCATGGTGTGTTGCCCCGTGCCATACCGTGCCGTGCCGTGTTACCCCATGCCGTGTCGCCCCATGCCATGCTCTGCCATGGCGCATTGCCCCGTGCCATGGTGTGTTGCCCCGTGCCATACCGTGCCGTGCCGTGCCGTGTTACCCCATGCCGTGTCGCCCCATGCCATGCCGTGCCACGTTTCCCCATGCCATACCATGCCATGCCATGCCATATTACCCCATGCCGTGCCATGGCACGTTATCCCGTGCCATACCATGCCATGCCGTGCCATGTTTCCCCGTGCCACGCCATGCCGTACCGTGCCGTGGCGTGCCGCCCCGTGCCGCCCCGTGCCATACCATGCCATACCGTGCCATGCCATGCCATATTACCCCATGCCGTGCCGCCCCATGCCGTACCGTGCCGTGGCGCGCCGCCCCGTGCCGCCCCGTGCCATACCATGCCATACCGTGCCATGCCATGCCATATTACCCCATGCCGTGCCGCCCCATGCCGTACCGTGCCGCGGCGTGCCGCGCCGTGCCGCGCCGTGCCATACCATGCCATACCGTGCCATGCCATGCCATATTACCCCATGCCGTGCCGCCCCATGCCGCCCCGTGCCGCGGCGTGCCGCGTCGCCCCGCACCGTGCCCTCCGGTGCTGACGGCGCGGTGCCCCGCAGCATCCCGGCCGTGCAGCCCTCGGACGCGGGGCGCTACCAGTGCTGGGCGCGCGCCGGCGGGGAGCAGCTCCTGTCCACCGAGGCTCACCTGGAGCTGGCGGGTGAGCGGCAGCACCCATGGGTGGGGGGCACCCTCCGGGACCCCCGGCGCCCCGCTGACACCCCAAACCCGCCCAGGGCTGCCCTTCTTCTCGGAGGAGCCGCAGGACCTGGAGGTGGGGGTCGACACCCCCTTCAACCTCAGCTGCGGCGCCCGGGGTCCCCCCGAGCCCGTGCGCCTGCTCTGGCTGCGGGACGGGGTCCCCCTCAGCGCCCCGCTGGAGCCCCCCCCCGGGGCCCCCTCCACGCTGCTGGTGCCGGGTGAGAGGGGCCGGGGGCAACGGGGGGCAATGGGGGGCAACGGGGGCAATGGGGAGACTGGGGGGCACTGGGGGGCTGGGGGCAACGGGGGGCAACGGGGGCAATGGGGGCAATGGGGAGACTGGGGGGCACTGGGGGGCTGGGGGCAACG
>NC_138848.1:854796-893547 GCF_965183815.1 Platalea leucorodia | reverse complement strand
GTGAGTGCCCCGCACCCCGACCCCCCGAGCCCCTGGGACCCCTTGAGACCCCAGGGACCCCCCTCCTAATCCCCTGGGACCTCCCCGAGCCCCCTGGGAACCCCCCGAGCCCCCTGGGACCCCCCCAAAGCCCCTGGGACCTCAATCACTCCCCGTCCTCCCAATCGCCTTGGGACCCCCCCCCAGTCCTCTGGGACCCCCCCAAAGCCCCTGGGACCTTCCTGAGCCCCTGGGACCCCCCCCAAAGCCCCTGGGACCCCCCCCAAAGCCCCTGGGACCTCCCTAAAGCTGCTGGGACCCCCCTGAGACCCCCCCGAGCCCCCTGGGACCCCCCCAAAGCCCCTGGGACCTCAATCACTCCCCATCCTCCCAATCGCCTTGGGCCCCCCCAGTCCCCTGGGACCCCCCCAAAGCCCCTGGGACCCCCCCAAGCCCCTGGGACCCCCCTGAGCCCCAGGGATGCCCCCCAATCCCCTGGGACCCCCCCAAAGCCCCTGGGACCCCCCTGAGCCCCCAGGGATGCCCCCCAATCCCCTGGGACCCCCCTGAACTCCCCGGACCCCCCCAACCCCCTGGGACCCCCCTGAGCCCCCCCAAGCCCCCCGGGTGCCCTAAGCCCCACGAGCTCCTGCCCCCCGGCCATTTTGGGGGGCCCCCCCAGGTACGAGCTGATGCGCCGCTGCTGGGCCGTGGACCCCCGGGAGCGGCCGAGTTTCGAGGAGCTGGGGGGGGTCCTGGGGGCCACCCTGCGGGGGCTGCCCCCCCCCCACGCCCCCCGACCCCCTCTACGTCAACATGGAGGAAGGGGGTGCCGCTGGGGGCCCCCCCACCCTGAGCAAGGATGGGGGGGAGCCCCCGGCCCCCCCCGAGCCCCCCCTGCCCGAGGGGGGGCCCGGGCGCTACGTGGTGTGCCCGGCCCCCCCCGAGAGCGGCCGCCCCCCCGGGGACCCCCCGGCCCCTTGCGCCGCCTCTGAGGAGGGGGCTTGAGTGGGGACCCCCCCCCCCCGCTTCAGCTGCCTCACTGCCAGGGCCCCCCCTGCCCCTCCGCTCGCTGGATGGACTTGGGGTGCCCCCCCGAGGGATGGGACCCCCCCCAGGTACCAGGGCATCCCAGGGCCCCCCCCCCAAGGGCAGGGACCCCCCCAGGACCCCCCCAGGTACTAGGGCAGCCCAGGGACCCCCCCAAGGCAGGGACCCCCCCCAGGACCCCCCCAGGTACTAGGGCATCCCAGGGACCCCCCCCCCAAGGGCAGGGACCCCCCCCAGGACCCCCCCAGGTACCAGGGCATCCCAGGGACCCCCCCAAGGGCAGGGATCCCCCCAGGACCCCCCCAGGTACTAGGGCAGCCCAGGGACCCCCCCCAAGGGCAGGGACCCCCCCCCAGGACCCCCCCAGGTACTAGGGCATCCCAGGGCCCCCTCCCAAGAGCAGGGACCCCCCCAGGACCCCCCCAGGTACCAGGGCAGCCCAGGGACCCCCCCCAAGGGCAGGGACCCCCCCAGGACCCCCCCAGGTACTAGGGCAGCCCAGGGACCCCCCCCAAGGGCAGGGACCCCCCCAGGACCCCCCCAGGTACTAGGGCATCCCAGGGACCCCCCCAAGGGCAGGGACCCCCCCAGGACCCCCCCAGGTACTAGGGCATCCCAGGGACCCCCCCCAAGGGCAGGGACCCCCCCAGGACCCCCCCAGGTACTAGGGCAGCCCAGGGACCCCCCCCAAGGGCAGGGACCCCCCCAGGACCCCCCCAGGTACTAGGGCAGCCCAGGGACCCCCCCAAGGGCAGGGACCCCCCCAGGACCCCCCCCCCCAGGTACTAGGGCAGCCCAGGGACCCCCCAAGGGCAGGGACCCCCCCAGGACCCCCCCAGGTACTAGGGCATCCCAGGGACCCCCCAAGGGCAGGGACCCCCCCAGGACCTCCCCCCCAGGTACTAGGGCATCCCAGGGACCCCCCCCAAGGGCAGGGACCCCCCCAGGACCTCCCCCCCAGGTACTAGGGCAGCCCAGGGACCCCCCCCAAGGGCAGGGACCCCCCCAGGACCCCCCCCCCCAGGTACTAGGGCAGCCCAGGGACCCCCCCCAAGGGCAGGGACCCCCCCAGGACCCCCCCAGGTACGAGGGCAGCCCGGGGACCCCCCAAGAGCAGGGGCCCCCCCAGGACCCCTCCAGGTCCTAGGGCAGCCCAGGGCCCCCCCCAAGGACTGGGGACCCCCCCCAAGGGCAGGGACCCCCCCCCCAGGACCCCCCCAGGTACCAGGGCAGCCCGGGACGCCCCCCCTCCCCCCAGACACCCCCAGACTCTTGGAGCATCCTGGGGTCCCCCCCGGGGCTGGGACCCCCCCCCAAAAGGCAGGGACCCCCCCCCCAGCACTCCCCCCCCCCCAGGGACCCCCCCCAAGGCCAGAAGCCCCCCCAGGACCCCCCCACCCTGCACTTTAACGCGGCCTCGGGGACCCCCGGGGGGGACGGGACCCCGTGGCCGCCCCTCGGGGGGGCCAGGGGGGCCCCACGCCCCCCCCCCCCCATAAAGCCCCTTCTCCTGCACCCTCTCGGCTGCTTTTGGGGTTCGGGGGGGCGGGGGGGGGGCGGGGGGAGCCCAAGGGGGCGGGGTTTGCGGTGCGGGCTGAATCGGGCCCAAACCGCCCGGGTTTCGACCAATGGGAATGCGGCGCTGTCGGCCGCCAGCCAATAAGAGGCCGGCTGTCGTTGCTAGGCAGCGCGGGGGGCGGTAGCACGCGTAGACGCCGCCGGGTTTCCGCCAATGGCGCCGCGCCCGCCCCAGCCCGCCCGCGGGTCCGCCAATGGGAGGTGGAAGCACAACCTCCGGCCCGCCCCCCCGGCGGCCAATGAGAGCCGCGCTGGGTTCGCCCCGCCCTCCGTGCGAGGGCAGCCAGTGGGAAGGGAGGGTTTTCCCTGTGGGCCCGCCTCGGCGCTGACAGGCAGGGAAACAGTCCAATAGAAGTGCAGACAGTGCGCGGCGCCTATTGGACAGAAGGCCGCGTCCGCCCGCCCTCTCCCCGCGTCAATCAAGAGGGCGCCAAGGGGCTGGCCCCAGAGGCGCGGGGGGAGGAGACAAACCCTCTTTCAGCCAATGAGAAGCCGCGTTACAGCGTCACTCCCACTCTTGCCCAATGAGCGCCCGCTTTGCAAAGCGGGACTGAGCGGGAGCTGGGTGAGAGAGGCGGGGCCGGCGCGGAGGGGCGGGGACAAAGCGAAGCCCAATGGGGAAGCGCGTTACAGGCGGCGGCGCGCCGGCGGTCCAATGGCGGCGCGCCTTGCAGTGCGGCGCGGGCCGGGGAGGGGAGGAGGGCGATGGCGGCCATTTTGAGCCGGGCCCGTCGGTGGCGCCTCGATGGCCGGGCGGCGGCGGCGCTGAGCGGCGGGGCCATGGACGTGCGGCGGCTGCGGGTCAACGAGCTGAAGGAGGAGCTGGGCCGCCGCGGCTTGGACACCCGCGGTCTCAAGGCTGAGCTGGCCGAGCGGCTGCAGGCGGCGCTGGAGGCGGAGGAGGCCCGGCGGGGGCCCGCTGCGGCCGGCGGGGACCCGGCCCCCGACGGACACTGTAAGGGCCGCGGGGCGTCCGGAGCCCCGCGCTGAGGGACGGGTCGGGTCGGGTCGGGTCCTCTCCCCGCTCCCTCTCGGGTGGGCTCCGGCGGGGCCCGGTTCGCCCCCTCCTCCGGGGCCCGGTCCCCCCCTTCCCTGAGGGGCCCGGCTCCCCGGTGCCCCCTTCCCTGAGGGGCCCTGTGCACCCCGCGCCCCCAGCTCCCCCCTTCCCTGCCGCCGCTCCCTCCTTTCCCTCAGGGGTCCGGTCTCCTCGGTTCCCACCCCCCCTTTCCCTGAGGGTCCCCCCCATCCCTCAAGGGCCTGAGCCCCACGTTCCCTCGGGCCGTCTCACTCCCCTCATTCCTGAGGGGAACTCCTTCAGACAGCCCTCGGGGGGGGTCTGTCCCCCCGGTTCGCTCAGGGTACCCCCCTTCTCCCCCTCCCCGAATTCTGGGTCCCTCCAGGGTCCCCAGTTGCCTCCCCGGGCAACAACGGCTTCGCTTCCCTGAGGGCTGCTGGGGCCAAGCGGGGCCCCCCCCCATCAATGTGGGACGGGGCCACGTTCCAGCGTCGTTGTCCCCCATCCCAGCTCCGATCTGGGGGTGCTGGGTGAGGAGCTGACGCCGAGGGGGGTTTCATCCCCTCCGGGCGAGCTGTCGCCCCCGGAGCGGTGCCGGGAGCTCGGCGTGCCCACCTCCGTCGTCGCCGTTCCCGTGCCGGCGGCTGTTCCCCCTCGCGCTGCTCTCGCCGGGGTGCTTCGAAGTTAAAAACCCGACCCTTCCGCCGCAGGCGCCCCGAGGGATCCCCCCCGAGGGATCCCCTCGGCCAATTCGGGGCGACCCCGCGAGCGGGGATGCCGGATCCCTCCTCCCGCGCTGGTTCCGCTCCTCCCCGCGGGGCCGCCGGCACCGGCCGAGTCCCCCCCGCGCCCCGTCTGTCCTCCGCTCCGAACAAACCGGCAACGCTTGACTTATTTCCCGCTTTTTTTCCCCCTTCTTTCCTCGAAGATGGCATCGACAACAACAGCCACGCAAGCGATCCCCAGGGCTACCAGCCGTACGAGCACGGCGGCCTCAAGCCGGACGCCGAGCCCGGCTACGAGAGGAGAGCGTTGGACCAAGAACACCCCGTCTTGCACCAAGGTAGGGGCGGGGGGGCCGCCGGCGGCACCGCGGCTGTGCCGGCCCGGCTCGGCTCCCGCCGTTTCCACGCCGCTCGCTGTTCCGCCCGCAGAGATGAAGCTGCCGGAGACGAAGCCCGAAGACCCCCCAGCTCCCGCCTACAACGTTCCCCCTCCCAACTACAACGCTCCCGCTCCCCCTTACAACATCCCCCCTCCCCCTACTTACAACGCACCCCCGGCCGGTTACGGCGCGCCGCCGCCGCCGCCGACCGGTTACACCGCCCCGGCCTACAGCGCGCCGCCGGCCGGCTACAGCGCCCCGGCCCCGGGTTACAGCGCTCCCCCCGCCGCCTACAGCACCCCCCCGGCCTACAGCACCCCGCCGCCCGCCTACAGCACCCCGCCGCCCACCTACAGCACCCCCCCCGCCTACAGCGCTCCCCCCGCCGCCTACAGCACCCCCGTCCCCCCCACCTACAACGCTCCCCCGGGCGGTTACAGCGCGCCGGATCCCGCTCAGCCCCGGCCGCCGCCGCCGCAGCCCCGCAAGCGGCCCTACGAGGAGCAACGGGGCCGGGGTTACTACGAACACCGCGAGGACAAGAGGTGAGCGTGCCCCGAAAGCTGGCGACCCCCAAAATTCGCCACGTTCCCCCCTTCCCGCCGCCGCGTTGAGCCCTCCCCGTCTCCGCTCCAGGGGCCGCTCGCCGCAGCCGCCCGCCGAGGACGAGGAGGAGGATTTCGACGACACGTTGGTGGCCATCGACACTTGTGAGCGCCCCGAAAGCGGCGTGGGGTGGGGAGAAGCCCCCCGAGTCGGGGAGAAGCCCCCCGTTTGGGGAGCCTGACGGCCGGCTTCCCCCTCTCGCCCCCAGATAACTGCGACCTGCACTTCAAAGTCGCCCGGGACCGGTACAGCGGCTACCCCCTCACCATCGAGGGCTTCGCCTACCTCTGGTCGGGCGCCCGTGCCACCTACGGCGCGCGGCAGGGCCGCGTCTGCTACGAGATGAAGGTGAGCGACGCCGGTGGCCGGCTCCCGGCGCCGCGTCCCGCCGCCGGCGTCGCCGACGTCCCCGACCGCTTCTCTCTTCCCAGGTTAACGAGGAGATCTCCGTCAAGCACCTGCCCTCCACCGAGCCGGATCCCCACGTGGTGCGGGTGGGCTGGTCGCTGGATTCCTGCAGCACCCAGCTGGGTAAGGGCGCGGGCGGCCGCCCCCGCCGGGATTTCGGGGGGCTCTCCCCCCCATCCTGAGCGCGGCCCGGCCCTTCCGCACCCCCGCAGGCGAGGAACCTTTCTCCTACGGCTACGGCGGCACCGGCAAGAAGTCGACCAACTGCAAGTTCGAAAACTACGGGGAAACCTTCGCCGAAAACGACGTCATCGCTTGCTTGGTGGTGAGTCCCCCTCGCCGTCCCCGGCGCCGCGCCGGCGTGCCCGGCCCCTCCCGGGGCGGGGGGGGTCTCACCGCTGTCCCCGCCGCAGGACTTTGAGTGCGGGGAGGAGGTGGAGATGTCCTTCATGAAGAACGGCAAATGGCTGGGGGTGGCTTACCGGGTGCGGAAGGAGCTGCTGGGCGGCCGGGCCCTCTTCCCCCACGTCCTGGTGAAGAACTGCGCCATCGAATTCAACTTCGGGCAACGGGAAGACACCTATTTCTCCGTCCCGCCTGGTTTCACCTTCATCCAACACCTCCCCGTGGCCGAGCGCGTCCGCGGCACCCTCGGCCCCAAGAGCAAAGCCGAGTGCGAGGTGCGGGAACGCCGGGATTGGGGGCGGGAAGGGCGGCGCAGGGCCCGGCCGTGACGCCGCCGTCGCCTCTCCTCCCAGATCCTGATGATGGTGGGTTTGCCCGCCGCGGGGAAGACGACGTGGGCCGTCAAGCACGCTGCCGCCAACCCCTCCAAGAAGTACAACATCCTGGGAACCAACGCCATCATGGATAAAATGAGGGTAAGGCGTCCCCCTCCCGACGCCGCGGCTGCCGGGTCTCCAGCCGGCGTCACCGTCCCCTCCTCCCCAGGTGATGGGCCTCCGGCGCCAGCGCAACTACGCGGGACGCTGGGACGTCCTCATCCAGCAAGCGACGCAGTGCCTCAACCGCCTCATCCAGATCGCCGCCCGCAAAAAACGCAACTACATCCTCGACCAGGTACGTCCCTCGGCGTCGCCGGGGCGGCGGGGACGTCCCTCGGCGTCGCCGGGGGCGGCGGGGGACCGAGCCAGACCCCGACGGTGGCGCCCCGCGTCCCCGCAGAGCACCGCAACCGCTCGCCGTGCGCTCTCGCTTCCCCCTTCCCCTCTGCTTTCCGCTGAAAATACCTCTTTAGATGAGAAAAGCCGCTTTTCTCCCCAAAACGGCGCTGTGCCGCGCGGTTGTCTGACGCGGGCGTTTCTCTCCCCGCTCCCTCCGCTTTCGGGCGAAGCGCCCGGCCCCTTAAACCTCCGGGTGTTTTCGGGGAGGGGAAAAAAAAACCAAACCCCCACCTGACCCCAATAACAACCGTTTTTTGCCCGTTCCTGCCGCCAGACCAACGTCTACGGCTCGGCCCAGCGCCGAAAAATGCGTCCCTTCGAGGGTTTCCAGCGCAAGGCCATCGTCATTTGCCCCACCGACCAGGACCTGAGGGACCGCACCGTCAAACGGACCGACGAGGAGGGGAAAGACGTGCCGGATCACGCCGTGCTGGAGATGAAAGGTGGGACCCGGCGCCGGGGGGTTGAATTTTGGTGGGGTTTTTTTTTTGGGGCTGTTTTCGCTCATTTTGGCGCCGGCGTAGCCAATTTCACGCTGCCGGAGGCGGGGGAGTTCCTGGACGCGGTGCTGTACGTGGAGCTGCAGCGGGAGGAGGCGGAGGCGCTGGTCCGGCAGTACAACGAGGAGGGCAGGAACGCCGGACCCCCTCCCGAAAAACGCTTCGAGGGAGGCGGCGGACGCCCCCCGCCTTTCCGCGGGCGCGGCGGCGGCGGCGGTTTCCAGCGTTTCGACGGACGCGGAGGGACCGCCGCGCCCGCCGCGCGGGGCGGCTTCCAGAACCGCGGCGGCGGCGGCTTCCGCGGCGGCAACGGCGGCGCCGGCGCAGGTAGGGACCCCCCCGACCCCCCTTTGCCCCCCTCGGGGTGCCCCCCACCTCCCGTTTTCCCCCCTCCCCTAGGATTCAACCGCGGCGGTTACACCCCCAACCGCTGGGGTAGCAACAACCGGGACGCCGCCGCCAACAACCGAGGGGGTTACAACCGGAACGCCCAACCCGCCGGCGGCTACAGCCCGGCCCGCGGCACCACCGGCTACAAGGCGAGCGGCGGGACCCCCCCGGCCGGCGCGGCCCCCCCCAGCTACGGCCAGGGGCAGCAGGTACCCCCCTCCCGCGCCCCCCGACCCCTCTGGGTGCCCCCCCAGACCCCTCACCCCCGTTTCGAACCCCCCCCCCTCACAGGGCAGCTACGGCCAGGGTGGCTACAACCCCCCCAGTTACGGCTACGGTGGCTACGGTGGCTACGGGCAGAGCTACCCCCAGCCCCCCCCGCCCAGCGGGCAGAGCTACGGGCAGAGCTACGGGCAGTACCAGCAGGTGGGGCGGGGGCTCCCCTCTTTTTTGGGGGGGCTCCCCTCTTTTTTGGGGGGGGACACACTGGTTTGGGGGGGGACACACTGGTTTGGGGGGAAACACACTGGTTTGGGGGGAAACACACTGGTTTGGGGGGCGGGGGCGCTCGGGGAGGGCTAAAAATGGCGATTTTGGGAGGGTGGGGGTGGGATTTTGGGGTGAAAGTCCTATTTTTGGGAAGAAGGGGATGGGATTTTGGGGCGAAGCCCCCTTTGGGGAGGATGGGGAGGGGGTTTGGGGGTGAAATTCTATATTTGGGAGGGCGAGGATGGGATTTTGGGTGAAAAACGCTGATTTTTGGGAGGATGGGGATGGGGGGTTTGGGGTGAAAATTGTATTTTTGGGAAGAAGGGGATGGGATTTGGGGAGGAAAATGCTGATTTTAGGAGGATGGGGTTGGGGTTGTGGGGTGAAACTCCTGTATTTGGGAAGAAGGGGATGGGATTTGGGGTGAAAAACGCTGATTTTGGGAGGATGGGGTTTTGGGGTGAAATTCTATCTT
Source organism: Platalea leucorodia (assembly GCF_965183815.1). NCBI lineage: Eukaryota > Metazoa > Chordata > Aves > Pelecaniformes > Threskiornithidae > Platalea > Platalea leucorodia. The sequence continues at coordinate 884,768 of NC_138848.1, read as the reverse complement.
TGGGAGGGCGAGGATGGGATTTGGGGTGAAAAACGCTGATTTTGGGAGGATGGGGATGGGGTTTTGGGGTGAAATTCTATATTTGGGAGGGCGAGGCTGGGATTTTGGGGTGAAAAAGTGTATTTTTGGGAGGACACGGATGGGATTTTGTGAGGAAAACGCTAATTTTGGGAGAAGGGGGTGGGATTTGGGGGTTAAACTCTTTTTTGGGAGGATGGAGATGGCGTTTGGGGGCAAAAAAAGCCTTTTTGGGAGGGCAGGGATGGGATTTTTGGGCAAAAAAAACCTTTTTAGGAGGGTGAGGCTGGGATTTTGGGGCTAAACTGCATTTTTGGGAGGATATGGATGGGATTTTGTGAGGAAAACTCCAATTTTGGGAGAAAGAGGATGAGATTTGGGGGTCAAACTCCTTGGGAGGATGGAGACGGGGTTTTGGGGCAAAAAAGCCTTTTTGGGAGGGCGAGGCTGGGATTTTGGGGCAAAAAACCCTTTTTTAGGAGGGCGAGGCTGGGATTTGGGGGTGAAACTGCATTTTTGGGAGGATATGGATGGGATTTTGTGAGGAAAACACCAGTTTTGGGAGAAGGGGGATAGGATTTGGGGGTCAAACTCCTTCCTGGGAGGATGAAGATGGGGTTTGGGGGCAAAAAAGCCTTTTTGGGAGGGCAGGGATGGGATTTTTGGGGCTAAACTGCATTTTTGGGAGGACACAGATGGGATTTTGTGAGGAAAACACCAATTTTGGGAGAAAGGGGGTGGGATTTGGGGGTCAAACTCCTTCTTGGGAGGCTGGAGCCGGGGTTTTGGGGTGATGACCCCTTTTGGGGAGGGCAGGGCTGGGATTTTGGTGCCAAACCACTCATTTTTCTGCGAAACAGGGTCACGGGAGATAGAAAAAACCCCATTTTTGGGGGGAGGAGGCTGGGATTCGGGGCTGGCACCCCTCTTTTCTCAGGGACAGGGTTTTGGGGCACCCCCTCCTTTTCTTGGGGGGGGGGACAGGGGGGTCCTCACCCCCTTTCCCCCCCTCCCAGTATGCCCAGCAGTGGAGCCAGTACTACCAGCACCAGGGCCCCTGGCCCCCCTACTACAGCACCTACGACTACGGCGGCTACGGCAGCTCCCAGGGGGGGGCCAGCGCCCAGTGACCCCCCCATCCCCGTCCCCCCCCCCTCTCCGTGTGTGTGTGTGTGTGTGTCCCTCCCCCCCCCAAAAAACCTTGCGGTTTTGGGGTTTTTTTTGGTTTTTTTCTTTCCGTCTGTTTAAAAAAAAAAAAAAAAAAAGATTATTTTTAACCTCAAAAGAGACTCGGATGCTCGGACCCCCCCCTGGAGCCCCCCCCCCCCCTCCCTTGGGGTCACCCCCCCACCCACCTTTTGGGCTGTATTTCCCTTTTTGGGCCATTTCCCTCTATTTTCCTTATTTTTTGCCCTCCTTTGTTTTTACCCATTTTCCCCCATTTTCGCTCCCTCATTGGGCCCTTTTGGCCCCCCCTCCTCCTCTCTTATCCCCCCCCCCTCCCCTCCAGGTGGGGAATGGCTGTTTTACAGGAATTTAACTTTTTTTTTTTTCCCAATTTTGGGGTTTTTTGGGGGAGGTTTTTACTGCCCACACCCCCAGGGGAGGAAAAAAAGAAAAGAGAAAAAAAACCAATAAAAACAAAAAAAAGGAAATCGCCGCCTGCCCGCGGCTGGCCCGCCCCGTCTCGCCTTTCTCAGCCCCTGCAGTTTTGGGGTGGATTTGGGGTTTTTTGGGGGCGATCCGTGACCTTTGACCCCGTTGTAAGGGGTGGGGGGAACCGAAGCGCCCCGGAACTTTTGTTGCGGGGGTGAGGTGCGCCGCGTTTCGCGCTCCCGGAAGTGACGCAGCGGCGGGACGGAGGCGGCGGCGGGTAAGGCGCGGCGGGCGGGCGGTGTCGCACTGAAACGGGGCCGGGCTGCGTCCGGGGGGGGCTCTGAGGGGGTTTGGGGGGGGCCCCCCGCCATTCCCGCCGCCCCCTGAGGCCTCCAGGAGCCCCCCCCGCCCTGTGAGCCCCGGTTTTCGGGGCTTCCCCGAGGGATTCCCCCCCTTCCTGAGGGATTTAGGGGTGTTCCCCCCCCTTTTCTGAGGGATTTGGGGTCCCCTGAGGGTCGTTCTCCCCCCTTTCCTGACGGTTTTGGGGTCCCCTGAAGTGTCTCCCTCCTTCCCTGAGGGATTTGGGGTCCCCTGAGGGGTTCCCCCCCCTTTCCTGAGGGATTTGGGGTCCCCTGGGGGTTCATTGCCCTGCTGTCCTGAGGGATTTGGGGTCCCCTGAGGGATTTGGGGTCCCCTGGGGGTCATTGCCCTGCTTCCCTGAGGGATTTGGGGTCCCCTGAGGGATTTGGGGACCCCTGGGGGTCATTGCCCTGCTGTCCTGAGGGATTTGGGGTCCCCTGAGGGATTTGGGGACCCCTGGGGGTCATTGCCCTGCTGTCCTGAGGGATTTGGGGTCCCCTGAGGGATTTGGGGTCCCCTGGGGGTCATTGCCCTGCTGTCCTGAGGGATTTGGGGTCCCCTGAGGGATTTGGGGTCCCCTGGGGGTCATTGCCCTGCTGTCCTGAGGGATTTGGGGTCCCCTGAGGGATTTGGGGTCCCCTGGGGGATTTCCCCCCCCCTTTCCTAAGGGATCTGGGGGTCATTCCCCTGCTGTCCTGAGGGATTTGGGGTCCCCTGAGGGATCTGGGGTCCCCTGAGGGATCATTGCCCTGCTTCCCTGAAGGATTTGGGGTCCCCTGAGGGGTTCCCCCCGCCTTTCCTGAGGGATTTGGGGTCCCCTGAGGGATTTGGGGTTCCCTGGGGGTCATTGCCCTGCTGTCCTGAGGGATTTGGGGTCCCCTGAGGGATCTGGGGTCCCCTGAGGGATCATTGCCCTGCTTCCCTGAGGGATTTGGGGTCCCCTGAGGGATTTGGGGTCCCCTGGGGGTCATTGCCCTGCTGTCCTGAGGGATTTGGGGTCCTCTGAGGATTTGGGGTCCCCTGAGGGATCATTGCCCTGCTTCCCTGAGGGATTTGGGGTCCCCTGAGGGATTTGGGGTCCCCTGGGGGTCATTGCCCTGCTGTCCTGAGGGATTTGGGGTCCCCTGAGGGATTTGGGGTCCCCTGAGGGATCATTGCCCTGCTTCCCTGAGGGATTTGGGGTCCTCTGAGGGGTCCCCCCCCCCTTTTCTGAGGGATTTGGGGGTTCTCCCCCTCATTCCATGGGCCTTTGGGGGTCCCCTGAAATGCCCCCCCCCTTCCCTGAGGGATTTGGGGTCCCTCAGGGTGTCCCGTCCCCCCCCGCTTGATTCCCCCAACCCCTTGGGGACCCCCCCCCTCTTCCTTGGAGGTCCCCCTGCATCCTTTTGGGGTCCCCCCCCCCGTCCCCAGGGCAGGTGCTAACGGTCTCCCCTCGTCCCCCCCCCAGGCAGCGCCCGCCAGCAACCGAGGGGCACCCCACAAACCGCCACCCCGTCCCCCCCCCCGCCATGGCGGGCTGGGACCCCAAAACCGAGGGGGACCCCGGTGTCACCGGGCAGGAGCCGGACGCCGCAACGGCCGAGGGGTCCCCAGAACGGGACCCCCCCGGCAGAACGGGACCCCAAAACGTTGAAGCGGGACCCCGCGTCCCCGAAGAGGGACTTTGCCGCGACGTTGGACCCCAAAGTGAGGAAACGGGACCCCAAAACGTCAAAGCGGGACCCCACGTCCCCGAAGCGGGACCCCCAAGTATCGAAGAGGGACCCCACGTCCCCCGCGCGGGACCCCACGGCGGAGGGGGACCCCCTCTTCCTCGAGGGCTTCCCCGGGGGGCTGGGGGCCGAGCGCTGGCGCCCCGAAATCGGCCCTTTGGGGCGACCCCCGCCGTCCCCCCGCCCGCACCCGCCTCCGCAACCGCCGCTACGCCGCCCTGCGACAGCTCATCCAAGGTCTGGGGGGGTCCCCCCGTGGCCCCGGGGGGGTCCCCGACATCCTTCTGGGATAGCCGAGGTCCCTGGGGTGTCCCCCACATCCCGATGGGATCCCCCCAAATCCTTCTCGGGTCCTGAAATCTCCCCCAGGAGTTCCCCCAGGTCCCCACGGGCTCCGAGGGGGGGTCCCCAAGTTCCCTTTGGGTCCCCCCCCTGGTTTTCTGCAGGCTTTGGGGTTCCCCTAACTCCTTCCTCGGGGTCCCTTTGGCTTTGGGGTCCCCCACTTCCCCTTGGACTTTGGGGTCCCCCATTCCCCTTTGGTTTTAGGGTTCCCCCATTTCCCCCCGACGTTTCAGGGTCCCCTCATTTTGTCCATGGGCTTTGGGGGGGCCCCCATTTCTTTTTGGGTTTAGAGCCCCCCCCCCTCCTCCCTTCCCCTTTGGGTTTAGGGGTCCCCATTTGCCCTGGGGCTTTGGGGTCCCCCGTTTTCCCTCTGGGGTTTCAGGGTCCCCTTATTCCCCCTGGGGTTTAGGGTCCCCCCCTTTTCCCTATGGGTTTTTGGGGTCCCCCATTTCCCTTGGGGTTTTGGGGTCCTCTTATTCCCCCTGGGGTTTAGGGTCCCCCCCCTTTTCCCCATGGGGTTTTGAGGGTCCCCTCTTTGTTTTTGGGGTCCCCCATTTCCCCTGGGGTTTCAGGGTCCCCCTATTTCTCCTTGGGCTTTGGGGTCCCCCCATTTCCTCTCTGGGGTTTCAGGGTCCCCCCTGGGTTTTCAGGGTCCCCCCCTTTTCCCCGCGGGTTTTGGGGTCCCCCAATTCCCCTTTGGTTTGGGGTTCCCTCATTTCCCCTCTGGGGTTTCAGGGTCCCCCCAGGGTTTTCAGGGTCCCCCCCTTTTCCCCATGGGTTTTTGGGGTCCCCCATTTCCCCTGGGTTTCAGGGTCCCCCTGGGGTTTTTGGGGTCCCCCATTTCCCCTGGGGTTTCAGGTCCCCCTATTTCTCCTTGGGCTTTGGGGTCCCCCCGTTTTCCCTCTGGGTTTTCAGGGTCCTCCTGGGGTTTAGGGGTCCCCCCCCGTTTCCCCATGGGTTTTTGGGGGTCCCCCATTTCCTCCCTCCCTCATTCCCCTTTGGCTGTGGGGTCCCCCGTTTCCCCTGGGGCTTTGGGGGGGTCCCCCATTTCCTACAGGGTTTTAAGCCCTCCCCATTCCCCTTTGTCCCTGGGGGGGGGGTGTCCCCCATTTTCTCCCTCTGGGATTTCAGGGTCCCCCCATTTTGACCCCCCCGTCTCACCCCTCCGGCAGGCGGGGAGTACTTCAGCGAGGAGGAGATGCGAGCGCGGGAGCCTCTGCTCTACCAGCATTACATCGGGCAATACCGGGGGGCCGAACCCCTCCCGGGGGACCCCCCCGGCCGCCCCCCACCTTTTGGGGACCCCACCCGGCCCCCAAACGCTGGCGGGGCTGCTGCTGCGCTCGGTGGAGGAGGCGGCCGTGCAGCAACGCCTGCGCCGGCAGCGCCTGCAGGACGGCGACAGCGGAGGGTCGGAGGGGTCCCCCGGGGATTTTGGGGGGGCGGGGGGGCGGGGGGGGGGGGTCTCAGCGTGCTGGGGGGGGGGGTAACACCTCTCTGCCCCCCCCAGATGAGGAGGGGGGCGCCTCCCCCGACCCCTGGGTGCCCGACGCCGCCGAGCGGGCGATGCTACGGAAGAATTCACCAGCCGCATGTACCAGCGCTTCCTGGACGGGGAGGACGGGGACTTCGACTACAGGTGACACCCCCCCCCCGGGGCGGGGGGCCCCCAAAACGCCTGGGCCCCCCCCCGACCCCCCCATGCCCCCCCCCTCCTCAGCCAGGTGGACGAAAACCCCGACCTGGACAACCTGGACATCGTCTCGCGCGACGCCGAGGAGCGCTATTTCGACGAGGAGGAGCCCAGCGACGCCCCCCAACTGGAGTAGGGCCCCCCACCCCCCACAAAGGTGACCCCCCCCACCCCCAAATCCACCCCCCCCCCCCCCCGCGGTGTGGGGGCCCCAAGCCCCCCCCCCTCCACGGGATGTTTTCCACAGGGAAGCCCCGGGGGGGGGGGGTGACCTCACCCCCGCGTTCGTCATCGCGCGGGGGGGGGGGGGGGGGGGGCCGTGAGTCACCCCACGGCGTGGGGCAGGGTGGGGGGCACCCCACGGCCCCCCCCCCCCCCAGCCCCTCCCCGGCGCCCTGTGGTTTCACGGCTCCTCCCGACCCCCCCCCCACGCTCACACCGGGGGGGGTCCCCAAGTGCGCAACCCCCCCGACCGCCGTCGCCCGGACACCTGCGCCCACGGGGCAACCGCGTCCCCCCTCGTGTCCCCCCCCCGTCCCCGTCCCTGGGGGGGGGGGGGGGCCCATTTCCTGACCCCCCCCCCCCCTTTTCCATCTCCCTCCTCCGGAAAGATATTTTTAATCCATCCTGGGGCCCTTCCGCCCCCGCCGGCGCGGCCGCCGCCGGGGGCCCCGGCCAAGGGGGCTGCGTGGGGGCTGGGGGGGCCCCCCAAAGCCTGCGCCCCTCTGCCTCCCTGCCCCCCCCCCTTATGTCTGCTCCCCATCCCCCCCCCCCCCCCTTGCTGAAAAAAGCAGAAGCGGAGCCAAAAAGTCCCCGCGCCACACGAAAAAAAAGAAAAAAAAAAAGAGAAGTGGCTAAAAATTAAATAAGGTTTATTGGCGGCGGGGGGCGGCGGGGGGCGGGGGGGTCCCGGGGGGGCCCCGGGGGGGCCCCGGGGGGGTCAGCTGCACTTGCAGGCGCGGACCACCATGTTGGAGAGCTGCTCCACCCGCGCCTTGCGCCCCACGTAGTAGACGATGGGCAGGGGGTCGAGGGTCTGGGGACGCAGCAGGGCGCCGCCGAGGCCCCCGGGTTGTGCTGGTTGTACAGCGCCAGGACCTGGGGGGCCCCCCCAGAGACCCCCCCGCGTCAGGGGAACCCCCCCTGGGGCAGGGACACACACCACCCCCCCCCACGCTCCCTGGGGACCCCGCTGGGGGGGGGGGGGGTCCTGCCGGGACCCCCAGCTCCTCCCAGCCCCCCCCCCCCGGAGATGGGTGCCCGGGACCCCCGGCCCCCTCCCCAGGCACCCAAACACCTGGGACCTGCACGCCCCCCCCCCCCATCTCCCCAAGGACCCCCAGGGACCCCCAGGACCCTCAGCCCCCTCCCCAGGACCCCCCAGGACCCCCCAGAACCCACAGCTCCTCCTCAGGGACCCCCAGGGACCCCCAGCCCCCTCCCCAGGACCCTCAGCCCCCTCCCCAAGGACCCCCAGGGACCCCCAGCCCCTCCCCAGGACCCCCCAGGACCCCCAGCCCCTCCCCAGGACCCTCAGCCCCCTCCCCAAGGACCCCCAGGGACCCCCAGCCCCTCCCCAGGACCCCCCAGGACCCCCAGCCCCTCCCCAGGACCCTCAGCCCCCTCCCCAAGGACCCCCAGGGACCCCCAGCCCCTCCCCAGGACCCCCCAGGACCCCCAGCCCCTCCCCAGGACCCTCAGCCCCCCTCCCCAAGGACCCCCAGGGACCCCCAGCCCCTCCCCAGGGACCTCCAAGACCCATAACCCCCTCCCCAGGACCCCCAGGACCCGCAGCCCCCTCCCCAGGACCCCCCAGGGACCCCTAGGACCCTCCCCAGGACCCACAGCTCCTCCCCAGGGACCCCCCAGGACCCCCAGCCCCCTCCCCAAGGACCCCCAGGGACCCCCAGGACCCTCCCCAGGACCCGCAGCCCCCTCCCCGGGACCCCCCGGCCCCCCGCCCGGGGCCCACCTTGGTGTACTGGGTGTCGGCGCTCCAGATGTAGGGGCAGGGGCCCATGCAGAAGTTGGCCATGTAGCCCTTGGGCTCGTGGATCCACTTCCACTGCAGGTCCTTCCGGAAGTCGATGTACAGCGGCCGCACGCAGCAGTTCTTCTCCTCCGTCCTGGGGGGCAGGGGGTGTCCCGGGGGGCCCCAGCCCTCCCGGGGGGTCCCTAGCCCTCCTGGGGGTCCCCGGCCCTCCCGGGGACATATCTAGGGGTCCCCAGCCCTCCCGGGGGGCCCCAGCCCTCCTGGGGACATATCTAGGGGTCCCCAGCCCTCCCGGGGGGTCCCTAGCCCTCCTGGGGGGTCCCCAGCCCTCCCGGGGACATATCTAGGGGTCCCCAGCCCTCCCGGGGGGTCCCCAGGCCTCCCGGGGACATCTCTGGGGGTCCCCGGGCATCTCTAGGGGTCCCCAGCCCTCCCGGGGGTCCCCAGGCCTCCTGGGGACATATCTAGGGGTCCCCAGCCCTCCGGGGGGTCCCTAGCCCTCCCGGGGACATATCTAGGGGTCCCCCAAGCATCTCTAGGGGTCCCCAGCCCTCCCGGGGGGTCCCCAGGCCTCCTGGGGACATATCTAGGGGTCCCCAGCCCTCTCTGGGACATCTCTGGGGATCCCCAAGCATCTCTAGGGGTCCCCAGCCCTCCCGGGGGGGGACCCGGGTGTCTTTAGGGGTCCCCAGCCCTCCCTGGGGGAACTTGGGGGGTCTCTGGGGGGTCCCCAGCCCTCCCTGTGGAGACTGGGGCATCTTTGGGGTCCCCAGCCCTCCCTGGGGGGCCCGGGCCTCTCTGGGGGTCCCCAGCTGTCCCTGGGGGACCTGGGTGTCTTTAGGGGTCCCAGCCCTCCCCTGGGACATCTTTGGGGGTCCCCAGCCCTCCCTGGGGGAACTTGGGGGGGTCTCTGGGGGTCCCCAGCCCTCCCTGCGGGGAGTGGGGCATCTTTGGGGGTCCCAAGCATCCCTGGGGGTCCCAAGCATCTTTGGGGGTCCCCAGCCCTCCCTGGGGGGCCTGGGCATCTCTGGGGGTCCCCAGCTGTCCCTGGGGGGGGTCTCTGGGGGTCCCCAGCCCTCCCCAGGGGGGTCCCAAGCATCCCTGGGGATCCCAAGCATCTCTGGGGGTCCCCAGCCCTCCCGGGGGTCTCGGGGGGTCTCTGGGGGGGGGCCCAGCCCTCCTGGGGGTCTCGGGGGGGGTCCCCAGCCATCTCGGGGGGGTCTGTGAGGGTCCCCAGCCCTCCCGGGGGTCTCGGGGGGTCTCTGGGGGGTCCCCAGCCCTCCCGGGGGACTCGGGGGGTCTGGGGGGGTCCCCAGCCCTCCCGGGGGGGTCCCAAGTATCTTTGGGGGTCCCCAGCCCTCCCGGGGGGCTCTGGGGGGGTTTGTGGGGGTCCCCAGCCCTCCCGGGGGTCGGGGGGGGTCCCCAGCGGCGGGGGGGGGCTGACCCGAAGCAGTAGTCGGTGTCGAGGGCGCGGCGGCGGCGGGCGCTGTGCAGCTGGTTGGCGCGGTCGGGCGGCAGCGCCATGGCCAGGACGTAGGGCAGGCGCCGGTGCTTCTTGGCGATGCTCTGCATGTCCCCCCGCTGCTGCTCGAAGCCTGCGGGGCCGGGGGGGGGGGTGACAGCGGGGTGGGGGGGGGGGACACCCCCGGGGGGGCGGGGGGGGGGGGGGCGGGGGTCCCCCCAAACCCCGCGCTACCTTCGATGGAGACGCGCATGTCGTCGGCGCCGCCGGCGCCCGGCTCGCAGGGGCAGTGGACGCTCAGCTTGAACAGGCCCAGGGGCTCTGCGGGGCGGGGGGGGCGTCAGGGGGGCCCGGGGGGGGGCCCCCCGAGGTGGGGGGGGGGCGGGGGGGACGGGGACCCCCTCACCGCATGCCGCCGAGCCACTGCTGGACGACGTCGGTGATGTCGAACCAGAGCCATTCCTCCTCCGCCGTCGCCCGCACCGAGCGCCCGTGCAGGTAGCGCCACGAGGCGTTGCCGTAGCCCTGCGGACCCCCCCGCCGTGGGTGGGGGCCCCCAACCGTGGCCAGGGGGTCCCCAAAACCCCCCATGTCCCCAGGCCATGGCCAGGGGGTCCCCCAAACCCCCCCCTGTCCCCAAACCGTGGCCAGGGGATCCCCAAAACCCCCCATGTCCCCAGGCCATGGCCAGGGGGTCCCCAAACCCCCCCCATGTCCCCAAACCATGGCCAGGGGGTCCCCAAACTGCACCCCTGGGGGTCCCCAAACCCGGCAGGGCCCCAAATCCCCCCCCCCATGTCCCCAGGCCGTGGCCAGGGGGTCCCCAAAACCCTCCGATGTCCCCAAACCATGGCCAAGGGGTCCCCCAAACCCCCCCCTATGTCCCCAGGCTGTGGCCAGGGGGTCCCCAAAACCCCCCATGTCCCCCAAACCGTGGCCAGGGGGTCCCCCAAACTGCACCCATGGGGGTCCCCAAACCCGGCAGGGCCCCAAATCCCCCCCCATGTCCCCAAACCATGGCCTGGGGGTCCCCACAACCCCCCATGTCCCCAGGCCCTGGCCAGGGGGTCCCCAAAGCCCCCCCCATGTCCCCAAACCATGGCCAAGGGGTCCCCCAAACCCCCCCCATGTCCCCAAACCATGGCCAGGGGGGTCCCCCAAAACCCCCCATGTCCCCAAGCTGCACCCCTGGGGGTCCCCAAAGCCGCCGCGTCCCCCCCAAAGCGCATCCACGGGGTCCCCAAAGCCGCCGCGTCCCCGCTGCCAGGCGCCGTCCCCCGCCGCAGCCCCCCCCGCCCGCGGGGTCCCCGCGGGGTCCCCGCGTCCCGTCCCCACCTGGTAGAGCTCCAGGCGCTGCTCGACCCCCAGGCTCTCGGCGCCCGCCCGCTGCCGCAGCATCCGCAGCTCGGCCCGGTGCAGCAGCGCCTCGCGCCCGATCTCCGCCCGCACCCGCGAGGCGTTGAAGATGAAGAAGGTGCTGCGGCTGGTCGGGCGCCAGTGCTCCAGCGGGCCTGCGGGGACGGCGCCGTCAGCACCTCGCGCCGTTCACTCTGGAGCGGAGTGATGGCCGCCGCGGTTTGCTTTACCCCCCCCCTCCCCACCGTATGCGGCGGCCGGACCCCCGTTTCGGAGGGGCGGCCGTGGGCGCCCCGAGGCCGCGGTGTGGGCGCCGCGCCCCCCCCCCCCCCCCAGGGGACCCAGGCGTCCCCACGGCCACCCCCCGCCCCGGCCCGGCGGGGCGCCGCGGGCCCAGCCAGGCCTCCCGCAGCTCAACAAAGCTCCCTCAGAGCCGGGAATTACTCAGCAAACCACAACGTCCGGCACATCCCTGAGCGCCGCCGCGGCCGGGAGGAGCTGCTGGGGGACCCAGGCGGCCGGCCGGGAGGGACCCAGGCGCCGGGGCCACCGGGCACCCAAGCGGCCGGGCCACGGGGGGCCGGCTAGGGGGGACCCGGGGGTCTGAGCCACGGGGGACCCAGGCGCCTGGACAGGGGGGAGCCAGGCGCCGGGGCCACGGGGCACCCAGGCTCCTGGGCCATGGGGGTCCAGGCTACGGGGGACCCGGGTGTCCGAGCCACAGGGGTCGGGGCTAGGGGGGACCCAGGTGCCTGGGCCACGGGGGACCCAGGCATCTGAGCCACGGGGGTCTGGGCCACAAGGGACCCAAGCGTCCGGCCAGGGGGGACTCAGGCGTCTGAGCCACGGGGGTCCGGGCCACAAAGGACCCAAGCATCTGGGCCACGGGGTACCCAGGTGTCCGAGCCACAGGGGTCCAGGCCATGAGGGACCCAGGTGTCTGGGCCACGGGGCACCCAGGCGTCCGAGCCACGGGGGTCTGGGCCACGGGGGACCCAAGTGTCTGGGCCATGGGGGACCCAGGCATCCGAGCCACGGGGGTCTGGGCCATGGGGGATTCAGGTGGCTGAGCCACAGGGGTCTGGGCCACGGGGGACCCAAGTGCCCGAGCCACGGGGGTCTGGGCCACGGGGCCCCAAGCGTCCGAGCCACAGGGTTCTGGGCTATGGGGACCAAAGTGTCCGAGCCACGGGGGCCCCAGGTGTCCGAGCCACGGGAGTCTGGGCCACGGGAGACCCAGGCGTTGGAGCCACTGGGGCCCCAGGCATCCAAGCCACGGGAGTCTGGGTCACGGGGGGACCCAGGCATTGGAGCCACGGGGGTCCGAGCCACGGGGGCCCAAGCATCCGAGCCACGGGGGTCTGGGCCACGGGGACCAAAGTGTCCGAGCCACGGGGGTCCGGGCCATAGGGACCAAAGTGTCCGAGCCACGGGGGTCTGGGCCACGGGGACCAAAGTGTCCGAGCCACGGGGGTCCGGGCCATAGGGACCAAAGTGTCCGAGCCACGGGGGTCTGGGCCACGGGGACCAAAGTGTCCGAGCCACGGGGGTCCGGGCCATAGGGACCAAAGTGTCCGAGCCACGGGGGTCTGGGCCACGGGGACCAAAGTGTCCGAGCCACGGGGGTCTGGGCCATGGGGACCAAAGTGTCTGAGCCACGGGGGTCCGAGCCACGGGGGCCCCAGGCGTCCGAGCCACGGGGGTCTGGGCCACGGGGACCAAAGTGTCTGAGCCACGGGGGTCCGAGCCACGGGGGCCCCAGGCGTCTGAGCCACGGGGGTCTGGGCCATGGGGACCAAAGTGTCTGAGCCACGGGGGTCCGAGCCACGGGGGCCCCAGGCGTCCGAGCCACGGGGGTCTGGGCCACGGGGCCCCAAGCCTCCGAGCCACGGGGGCCCCCAAGCCTCCGAGCCACGGGAGCCCCAGGCCCCCCCCCCCCCCCCCGCCCCGAGCCTCCGGCCACCGCCGCCTCCCCGGCATCGCTCCCGCCGCCCTCCCCGGGGTGCCGGCGGCCCGGGGCGCCCCCCCCAGCCCCCCCCGCCGCCCCCGGGGGCTGCCCCCGCTCACCCTCCCCGGGCGGCTCCATGGGGAAGCGGTGCAGCTCCTTGGCGTAGTACTCGTCGGGGTCCTCGGGCGGGCGCAGGCGGGCGCGCTGCCGCAGCAGCTCCCGGGTGCTGTTGTAGAGCGCCCGCACCTCCTCGGGCAGCGCCCGCGCCGGGGCCTCGGCGGGGGGGGGGAGCCGGTAACCGGAGTTTACTTAAAATTTGTCCCCGAACGGCTTCGATTCGCTTTTGGCGAGCGGCTTCTAAATCTAAAGAGCGGCACGTGGAGAGAGCCCGGGCCGCCCCCAGCACGGCCAGCAGCACCGCCAGCTCCATCCCGGCACCGGGACCCCCCCCCAAACGCGCACGCAACCGGTCCCCCCCCCCCCCCCGCCGCCGCCGCCGCTGCTCGGTGCCGGCTCCGCTCCGCTCCCCCCCCCCCCCCCCCGCGCGGGTTTTGAGGCCGGAACGGGGCGGCCCCACCCAGGAAACGGCGCGGGGGGGGGGGGGGGGGAAGGGGGGGAGGGGGCGGTGCCGCCGTGGGGGCTTGGGGGGGGGGGGGGGGAAACTGAGTCACGGCCCGCGAGGGGGCGGGGACCCCCCAGCACCCAGACGTCTGGGACATTTCCTCCCCCCCCCCGCGACGTGGGTGGCCGGGACCCCCCCCAAAGAGCCCCCCCCCCCCCGAAAAACCACAGCACCGGGAAGCAGAAATGGGGCAAAGCGGGGGTTTATGGGGGGCGGCGGCGAAAAGCCCCCCCCGAGGGGCGGGGGGGGCCGTGTCCCAGTGCTGGGGACCCTGGTGTCCCAATCCCGGGGATCCCAGTGTCCCAATCCCAGGGACCCCGGTGTCCCAGTGCTGGGAACCCCGGTGTCCCAATCCCGGGGGATCCCAGTGTCCCAATCCCAGGGACCCCGGTGTCCCAATCCCGGGGATCCCAGTGTCCCATCCCTGGGGGATCCCAGTGTCCCAGTGCCGGGGACCCCGGTGTCCCAATCCCAGGGGATCCCAGTGTCCCAGTGCTGGGAACCCCGGTGTCCCAATCCCGGGGGATCCCAGTGTCCCATTCCCAGGGACCCCGGTGTCCCAATCCCAGGGGATCCCAGTGTCCCATCCCTGGGGGATCCCAGTGTCTGGGCCTGGGGGTCCCAAGCATCCCATTCCCAGGGGACCCCGATGTCCTGGCCCCAGGGACACCCGGTGTCCCAATCCCAGGGATCCCAGCGTCCCAATCCCAGGGGATCCCAGTGTCCCAGTCCCGGGGGATCCCAGTGTCCCAGTCCCGGGGGACCCCAGCGTCCCATTCCCGGGGGACCTTGGCGTCCTGTCCCCACAGGACCCCAGCCCCTGGCCCTGGGGGTCCCAAGCATCCCATTCCCAGGGGACCCCGATGTCCTGGCCCCAGGGGACCCCAGTGTCCCGATCCTGGGGGATCCCAGTGTCCCATTCCCAGGAGAGCCCTGTGTCCTGTCCCCCATCCCCTGTCCCATCTCAGGGGACCCCAGTGTCCCGTTCCCAGGAGATCCCAGTGTCCCGTGCCTGGGGGACCCCGATGTCCTGTCCCGAGGGGTCCCAAGCATCCCATTCCAGGGGATCCCAGTGTCCCATCCTCAAGGGACCCCCATTCCCAGGGGACCTTGGTGTCCCGTCCCAGTGTCCCGTGCCCGGGGGACCCCGATGTCCTGTCCCGGGGGGGTCCCAGTGTCCCATTCCCAGGGGATCCCAGTGTCCTGTCCCCACGGGACCCCACCCCCTGTCCCCAGGGACACCCACTGTCACATCCCAGGGACACCCAGTGTCCCATTCCCAGGAGATCCCAGTGTCCCGTGCCCAGGGGACCCCAGCGTCCCAATCCCAGGGGACCCCAGTGTCCCAAGCCCAGGGGACCCCACCCCCTGTCCCCAGGGACACCCACTGTCACATCCCAGGGACACCCAGTGTCCCATTCCCAGGAGATCCCAGTGTCCCGTGCCCAGGGGACCCCAGCGTCCCAATCCCAGGGGACCCCAGCGTCCTGTGCCCAGGGGACCCCCGTGTCTCATTCCCAGGGGACCCCAGCGTCCCAATCCCAGGGGACCCCCGTGTCTCATTCCCAGGGGACCCCAGCGTCCCAATCCCAGGGGACCCCCGTGTCTCATTCCCAGGGGACCCCAGCATCCCAATCCCAGGGGACCCCAGCGTCCCGTTCCCGGGGGACCCCAGTATCCCATTCCCGGGGGGCCTTGGTGTCCTGTCCCCACAGGACCCCAGCCCCTGGGGGTCCCAAGCATCCCATTCCCACGGGACCCCACTCCCTGGCTCCAGGGGACCCCAGTGTCCCAATCCCAGGGGACCCCCGCGTCCCATTCCCAGGGAATCCCAGCATCCCAATCCCAGGGGGCCCCCATGTCTCATTCCCAGGGGATCCCAGCGTCCCAATCCCAGGGGACCCCAGTGTCCCGTTCCCGGGGGACCCCAGCATCCCAATCCCAGGGGGCCCCCATGTCTCATTCCCAGGGGATCCCAGCGTCCCAATCCCAGGGGACCCCAGTGTCCCGTTCCCGGGGGACCCCAGCATCCCAATCCCAGGGGGCCCCCATGTCTCATTCCCGGGGGACCCCAGCATCCCAATCCCAGGGGACCCCAGTGTCCCGTTCCCGGGGGACCCCAGCATCCCAATCCCAGGGGGCCCCCATGTCTCATTCCCAGGGGATCCCAGCGTCCCAATCCCAGGGGACCCCAGTGTCCCGTTCCCGGGGGACCCCAGCATCCCAATCCCAGGGGGCCCCCATGTCTCATTCCCGGGGGATCCCAGCGTCCCAATCCCAGGGGACCCCAGTGTCCCGTTCCCGGGGGACCCCAGCATCCCAATCCCAGGGGGCCCCCATGTCTCATTCCCGGGGGATCCCAGCGTCCCAATCCCAGGGGACCCCAGTGTCCCGTTCCCGGGGGACCCCCGCGCCCCGCTCCTGGGAGCCGCCCCCCGCCGCGCTAGCACTCGACGCCGTAGCGCCCGAAGTGCCGCAGCAGGACGCCCAGCTGCAGGTGGACGGTGCCGGCGGCCTCGGTGCGCAGGCGGAACCGGTCGGCGGCGCCGACGGCGAGGGCTTCGGGGCTGCGGAGTTGGGGACCCCCCCCCCACCAAACGACGGCTCAGGCGTTCCCGCCAGGTCCCCCGGGGCCGCCAGGTGACGCAGGCCAACGCGTGGTAGCCAGGGGTGGCCGGCACGTGGCAAAAACCGTAGCCCAACACCTCGCTGCGCCCCAAATCGTCCTGGTGCCAGACCTGGAGGTGAAGCTTGGGCCAACCTGGAGGGGACGGGGGGCGTCAGGGACGCGGGGGGACGCGGGGGGGACGCGGGGGGGGACGCGGGGGGACACCCGCGGTACCTTGTAGCCCCCTTGGTGGCCCAGTGGACGTCGAGGGGGTGGCACCAATAGGCCACGTCGTCGGCTTGGGGGTCGTCCACCTGCGTCTGGCCGGACCCCAGCCCCGAGAGCAGCTTCCAGGCGCCGCCTGCGACGGAAGAGGGGGGGACGAGGTCACGGTCGCCCCGCTGCCCCCCCCGCCGCCCCCCGCCGCCCCCCGCCGCCCCCCGCCGCGCTCACCGGCCTGCAGCCCCCACTTGCAGAAGAGGCGGCGCTGGGGGGAAGCCGCTGCCCCCCACGATCTGCCCGATCAGGTGCACCTCCGCCATGCCTGCGGGGACGGCAGGGCCCCTCGCTGCACCCCCAAACCCCCACCGCACCCCCGCACCCCCACCGCACCCTATCTCCCCCCATTTCACCCCTATTCCCCCCCCTGCACCCCCATATCGCCCCTATTTCCCCCCACTGCACCCCCATATCGCCCCCATATCCCACTGCACCCCTATTTCCCCCATTTCACCCCTACTCCCCCCCAAATCCCCCCACTGCACCCCCATATCTCCCCTATTTCCCCCCCACCGCACCCCCATATCCCACTGCACCCCTATTTCCCCCATTTCACCCCTACTCCCCCCCAAATCCCCCCACTGCACCCCCATATCGCCCCTATTTCCCCCACTGCACCCCCATATCGCCCCCATATCCCACTGCACCCCTATTTCCCCCATTTCACCCCTATTCCCCCCAAATCCCCCCACTGCACCCCCATATCCCACTGCACCCCTATTTCCCCATTTCACCCCTATTTCCCCCCAAATCCCTCCTTTGCACCCCTATTCCCCCACTGCTCCCCATTTCCCCCACTGCACCCCCATTTCCCCCGTATCCCCCATTGCACCTTATTTTCACCCGTATTGCACCATTTCCCCCCATATCCCCCATTGCACCCCCATATTCCCCATTGCACCCCACTGCACCCCCATATCCCCCATTGCACCCCCATATTCCCCCAGATCCCCCATTGCACCCCCATTCCCATTTCACCCCTATTTCCCCATTGCACCCCCATATCCCCCACTGCACCCCCATTCCCCCCTATTCCCCACTGCACCCCCATTTCATCCCTATTTCCCCCCATTGCACCCCCATATCCCCCCACTGCACCCCCATTTCATCCCTATTTCCCCCATTTCATCCCCATATCCCCCCATTGCACCCCATTTCACCCCCATATCCCCCCATTGCACCCCATTTCACCCCCATATCCCCCCATTGCACCCCCGTTTCCCCCATTGCACCCCCATTTCCCCGTCATATCCCCCACTGCCCCCCCATTTCGCCCCCATACCCCCCTCTGCACCCCCACACCCCCCATTTCGCCCCATATCCCCCCTATTTCCCCCTCATACCCCCCCGTTTCCCCCCATTTCGCCCCCACACCCCCCATTTCTTCCCCCATTTCGCCCCCATACCCCCCCCTGCCCCCCCGTTTCCCCCCGTTTCGCCCCCATTTCCCCCCCATTTCGCCCCCATACCCCCCACTGCCCCCCCGTTTCCCCCCATTTCGCCCCCATTTCCCCCCCACACCCCCCATATCCCTCCCATTTCGCCCCCATACCCCCCTCTGCACCCCCACACCCCCCATTTCCTTCATATCCCCCACTGTCCCCCCGTTTCCCCCCATTTCGCCCCCATTTCCCCCCCCCACCCCCCCATTTCGCCCTCATACCCCCCACTGCCCCCCGTTTCCCCCCATTTCGCCCCCATTTCCCCCCACACCCCCCCATTTCGCCCCCACACCCCCCAGTGCCCCCCCATTTCGCCCCCATACCCCCCGCTGCCCCGCCGTTTCCCCCCATTTCGCCCCAATTTCCCCCCACGCCCCCCCCCCCGGCACCCCCGCACCCCCCATTTCGCCCCCATTTCCCCCCGTTATCGCCCCATTCCCCCCCCGTCCCCACACACCCCCCCGCTGCTCGGCGCCGCCACACGCTACGACCCCCCCCCACACACAACACACACGCACTTCCGGGGCCCGTTGCCACGGCAACGCGCCTGCCGTCCCAACGCCACCGCTCCATTGGCCGTCGCGCCGCTAGTCCCGCCCAGCAAGGCGGGCCAAACCACGCCCCTTCCGGCGACGCCATGTTGGGGCGGTCAGTGCGGCAGCGCCCCTGCGTGTGAGCCGCCATCTTGTGTGTACGGGTGGACGCCGCCATCTTGGGATGGTCACAGTACGGCGGCGTCTGTAACTTCTGGGTGCCGCCATCTTGGGAAGGTCACAGTGTGGCAGCACCCATAACTTGGGGGGGGCCGCCATTTTGGGTGTACCGGTGGGTATGGACGCCGCCATCTTGGGTGTCCCACTTAATTTGGGGGTGCGGGAGCCTTTTGGGGGGCCCCGTGCGGCGCTGGATGGACTCAGAGGCGCAGCGGAGGGGAGCGGGGGTCCTTTACTGACTGCTGGGGGGGCCCGGGGCGGGTTGGGGGGCTCAGTCCGGTTGCCCCGGGTTGGGGGGGGGTTCCCCGGCGTCAGGATTTGGAGTATCGGCGCCGGACGGAGTCGCGGTAGAAGCGGAAGATGGTGTCGGCGGCGCGCTGGGCCGCCGCGAGGCACTGCTGCATCTGGGGAGGGGGGGGGAAAGCGGGGACGCCGCCGTGGGTGGGACGGCCCCCTCCCCGGGGGTCCCCGCACCCCAAAACCCCCTCCCCGGGGGTCCCCGCACCCCTCACCTCCTCCACGGAGCAGCTGCCTTTGGTGGTGGCCATCAGCACCTTCCTCTCGGCGCTGTCGATGGCGAAGGTGAGGACGGCGCGAGCCTCCTGCGAAGAGCAGAGGGTCAGGGGGGGTCGGGGGGGGACCCCAGGGGTTTTGGGGACCCCCCCCCCAGGCCGCTCACCTGCTCCTGGCAGGTCGTGGGGTCGAGGACGATGACGCCGTTGGGGTCGAGGGCGCAGGTGACGCCGCAGAAGAGGGAGGAGAGGGGCAGCCCCGCGTCCAGCAGCCCCATGCAAGCGGCGTTCAGGCAGCAGGAGAGAAGCTGGGGCGGGGGGGGGGTCAAGGACCCCCCAAACACAGCTCTGACCCCCCCAAAACACACGGACCCCCCCTCTTTCCCCCCCAAAACCACGGCTCGGAGCCGCCCCACCACCACCACCACTGAGGATACGGAGCCGGCGTCGCTGAGCACCTGCAGGACGAGGGTGATGGCGGTGCGGGGGTGCAGCCCCCCCAAAACCACGGCCTCGCAGGTCTGCCGGAGGAGCTGCTCCCGGCTGCGTTCCGTCACGCCTGCGGAAAGCAGCGGGAAGCCCGGGGAGGGCTCAACCGGTGGCTCCGGGGCCCCTCCCGGGAGGCGGCAGGGCCGGAGGAGGGGGGCACCCACCTGGCAGCCCCACCTTGGGCCGCAGCAGCACCTCCAGCGCCGCCCGGTCCGGCAGCTCCTTGCTTCCCTTCACCTCCGCGGGGCCGTACAGCCCGGCCAGCACCGAGGTATCGCCTGAGGGAACGGAGGGGGAGAGGGGCGGTCACCGACGGGAGAACCGGGAACGCCCGGGGGGGAGCAGGCCGCGGGTGAGGCGTGAGGGGAGGCCCGGGGGGAACCAGGCCGCGGGGCCGGTTAGGGGCGAGGCGAGGCCCCCGCGGCCCGGCGCACCCTGCAGGAAGGCGGCCGAGCCGTCGGGCCGCGACAGCAGCCCCTGCTCGCAGGAGAAGGGCCGCAGGCAACACCCGCCGCCCGCCGCCGCCGCCGCCGCCATCTTCTCCTCCTCCTCCGCCGCCATGGCCGCCGCTTCCGCTTCCGGGTTGCGCCCCGCCCCCTCGGACGCAAACCACGCCCCGCCTGGCCACGCCCCCGGGAAGATGGCGGCGATGGCGGCCCTGCGGGCGCTCCGCTGGCGGCTCCTGCGGACCCCGGGCTCCGGCCCGGCCCGGCGCCTCAGCACCGCCGTGAGTGGCACCGGGACCGGCCCCGCGGCCCCCCACCCCGTCCCCGGGGCTCGGTGTCCCCGTGTCCCCACATCCCCGTGTCCCCCCACCCCGTCCCCGTGTCCCCCATCCCCGTGTCCCCATGTCCCTGGGTCCCCATGTCCCCATGTCCCTGGGTCCCCCCACCCCGTCCCCGGGGCTCGGTGTCCCCGTGTCCCCGCGTCCCCACATCCCCGTGTCCCCCCACCCCGTCCCCGTGTCCCCCATCCCCGTGTCCCCATGTCCCTGGGTCCCCCCACCCCGTCCCTGGGTCCCTATGTCCCCTCCCCACGTCCCTGTGTCCCCCCACCCCATCCCTGTGTCCCCCATCCCCGTGTCCCCACGTCCCTGTGTCCCCCCGCCCCATCCCTGTGTCCCCGTGTCCCCACGTCCCTGTGCCCCCCCACCTCGTCCCCATGTCCCCCATCCCTGGGTCCCCACGTCCCTGTGTCCCCATGTCCCCTCCCCACGTCCCTGTGCCCCCCCACCCCATCCCCGTGTCCCCCTACCCCGTCCCCATGTCCCCCATCCCTGTGTCCCCCCATCCCCGTGTCCCCCATCCCTGTGTCCCCATGTCCCCTCCCCACAGCCCTTTGTCCCCCTACCCCATCCCCATGTCCCCTCATCCCCATGTCCCCACATCCCCATGTCCCTGGGTCCCCCCGTCCCTGGGTCCCCCCACCTCGTCCCCGTGTCCCCCATGTCCCCTCCCCACAGCCCTGTGTCCCCCCACCTCGTTCTCATGTCCCCCTACCTCGTCCCCATGTCCCCCATCCCCGTGTCCCCACGTCCCTGGGTCCCCCCGCCCCATCCCTGTGTCCCCATGTCCCCTCCCCATATCCCTGTGTCCCCCCACCCCATCCCCGTGTCCCCCTACCCCGTCCCCATGTCCCCCGTCCCTGTGTCCCCATGTCCCCACATCCCCGTGTCCCCATGTCCCCGTGTCCCCACATCCCCATGTCCCCACGTCCCTGGGTCCCCCCGCCCCATCCCTGTGTCCCCATGTCCCCTCCCCACATCCCTCTGTCCCCCCACTCCCTCCCCACGTCCCCGTGTCCCCCCACCCAGTCCCCGTCTCCCCACATCTCCGTGTCCCCCATCCCGGTGTCCCCATTTCCCTGCGTCCCCATGTCCCCTTCCTATGTCCCTGTGTCCCCCCCACCCCATCCTTATCTCCCCGTGTCCTCCCACCCTGTTCCTGTGTCCCCCCATCCCCATGTCCCCGTGTCCCCATGTCCCCTCTCCGCATCCCAGTGTCCCCCCATCCCTGTGTCCCCCTGTCCCCACGTCCCTGTGTCCCTCCACGCCATCCCTATGTCCTCATGTCCCCTCCCCAAATCCCTGTGTCCCCCCACCCCATCCTCATCTCCCCACGTCCCCCCCATCCCAGTGTCCCCCCCAGCCGGTCCCCGTCTCCCCACACCCCTGTGTCCCCCCATCCCTGTGTCCCTACGTCCCCTCCCCACGTCCCCGTGTCCCCCCACCCCGTCCTCATCTCCCCGCATCCCCCATCCCCGTCCCCCCCACGCCCCCGTGTCCCCCCACCCCATCCCTATGTCCCCACGCCCCCTCCCCATGCCCCCGTGTCCCCACGTCCCCTCCCCACGTCGTCCCGCTGTCCCCACGTCCCGCTGTCCCCACGTCCCACGCCCTCCCCGGTCATTGGTCCTGCAGGGGGTGGGACAGGAGGGAGGCGCTGGGGCCCCTTTCGGGGGGTTTTTGGGAGCGGGAGAGGGCCGGGCCGGGGCGGGGGGACACCGAGGGGACACCCCGCCGTCCCCGTCCCCGCCGCAGGAGTTCCCCTCGCCGGAGGAGAAGCCGCAGTTCCCCGGCGCTTCGGCCGATTTCGCCGACCGGCTGGAATTCATCCAGCCCAACGTCATCTCGGGCATCCCCGTCTACCGGGTGATGGACCGGCAGGGCCACATCGTCAACCCCGCCGAGGACCCCCAGGTGAGCCCCGAAAGGGGACGGGGACGGGGCGCCCGGGCACGGCACCCCCGGCGCGCGACGTCGGGGCACGCCACGCCCCCAACACGCGACGTCGGGGCACGCCACGCCCCCAGCGCGCAACGTCTGGGCATGTCACACTCCTAACACGCAACGTCTGGGCATGTCATGCCCCGAACATGCAACGTCTGGGCATGTCACGCCCCTAACACGCAACATCTGGGCATGTCACACCCCAACACGCAACGTCTGGGCATGTCATGCCCCGAACATGCAACGTCTGGGCACATGACACCCCGAACACGCAACGTCTGGGCATGTCACACCCCAACACGCAACGTCTGGGCATGTCACACTCCTAACACGCAACGTCTGGGCACGTCATGCCCCGAACATGCAACGTCTGGGCACATGACACCCCGAACACGCAACGTCTGGGCATGTCACGCCCCGAACATGCAACGTCTGGGCACGTCATGCCCCCAGCATGCAACATCTGGGCATGTCACACCCCCAGCGTGCAACGTCTGGGCATGTCACGCCCCAACACGCAACGTCTGGGCATGTCACGCCCCGAACATGCAACGTCTGGGCACATGACACCCCAAACATGCAACGTCTGGGCATGTCACACCCCAAACACGCAACGTCTGGGCACGTCATGCCCCCAGCGTGCAACATCTGGGCATGTCACGCCCCTAACACGCAACGTCTGGGCATGTCACACCCCAAACACGCAACGTCTAGGCCCATGACACCCCAAACATGCAATGTCTGGGCACATGACACCCCGAACACGCAACGTCTGGGCATGTGACACCCCGAACACTCCAGAGCTGGGCTTGTGACACCCCAAACATGCAATGTCTGGGCACGTGGCACCCCAAACATGCAATATCCAGGCACATGACACCCCAAACATGCAACGTCTGGGCATGTGACACCCCGAACACACAATATCCAGGCATGTGAGCACCCTGAACACACCAAAGCTGGGCTTGTGACACCCCAAACACAATGTCTGGGCACGTGGCACCCCGAACATGCAATATCCAGGCACGTGGCACCCCGAACACGCCAGAGCCAGGCATGTGACGCCCCGAACATGCAATATCCAGGCATGTGGCACCCCAAACACGCCAGAGCCAGGCGTGTGACACCCCAAACATGCAATATCCAGGCATGTGAGCACCCCGAACACGCCAGAGCCAGGCGTGTGACGCCCCGAACATGCCACGCCCGAGCACGTGGCACCCCGAACACGCCAGAGCCAGGCATGTGACGCCCCGAACATGCAATGTCTGGGCACGTGACACCCCGAACATGCAATATCCAGGCGTGTGACGCCCCGAACATGCCACGCCCGAGCACGTGGCACCCCGAACACGCAACCAGCAGGTACGCGGTACCCCGACCGCGACTTCCACGCGCCTGACGCCCCGAACACGTGCCCCCCGCGTACGCGGGACCCCAACCCCGCAGCACCCCCACCACCCCCACCCCGCCCCGGACATGGGAGCGGCACCGCGCGTTTGGGGGGAGCGGGGCCCCCCAAAAACCCCGCCGTCCCCCCCGCAGCTGCCCAAGGAGCTGGTGCTGAAGCTCTACAAGACCATGACGCTCCTCAACACCATGGACCGCATCCTCTACGAGTCCCAGCGCCAGGTAGGGACGCGAGGGGGGGGGGGGGGGGGCACCCCAAAAGCGGGGACCCCCACCCCAACACGCCGCGCCCCCCCCCCCTTCCCAGGGCCGCATCTCCTTCTACATGACCAACTACGGGGAGGAGGGGACGCACGTGGGCAGCGCGGCCGCGCTGGACGACACCGACCTGGTGTTCGGGCAGTACCGGGAGTCGGGTAAGGGGGAGCGGTGCCCGGTTTGGGGGGCAGCGGGCTCACGGGGGTGGGGTTCACCCCAATTTTGGCTGTGCCCCCCCCCACCCCCTCCAGGCGTGCTGATGTACCGGGGTTACCCCCTGGACCTCTTCATGGCGCAGTGTTACGGCAACGCCAGCGATCCCGGCAAGGGCCGACAGATGCCCGTCCACTACGGCTGCCGCGACCGCCATTTCGTCACCATCTCGTCCCCGCTGGCCACCCAGATCCCGCAAGGTGCCCGTCCCCCTCCGCGTCCCCCCCTTTTCCCCCTGAGCGCCCCCCCACGACCCCCTCTCTCCCTCCCCGCAGCCGTGGGGGCCGCCTACGCCATCAAACGCGCCGACGCCAACCGGGCGGTGATCTGCTATTTCGGGGAGGGGGCGGCCAGCGAGGGGGACGCCCACGCCGGTTTCAATTTCGCCGCCACCCTGGAGTGCCCCATCATTTTTTTCTGCCGTAACAACGGCTACGCCATCTCCACCCCCACCTCCGAGCAGTACCGGGGCGACGGCATCGGTAAGGGGACGGACGCGGGGTTTCGGGGCGGGGGGGGGGTTCCCGGGGCTGCACCCCAACGCCTCCCCGCTCCCCGCAGCGGCGCGCGGTCCCGGTTACGGGTTGATGTCCATCCGGGTGGACGGCAACGACGTCTTCGCCGTTTATAACGCCACCAAAGAAGCCCGGCGCCGCGCCGTGGCGGAGAACCAGCCCTTTCTCATCGAAGCCATGACCTACCGGTACGCCGGGGAGGGGAGCAAGGTGGGGCGGCGCACCCCAAAACCACCTTTTTAAGGGGTTTTTTGGGGTTTTTTTTTGCCTCGCCGCCCGCAGCATCGGCCACCACAGCACCAGCGACGACAGCTCGGCGTACCGCTCGGTGGACGAGGTGAATTACTGGGACAAGCAGGATCACCCCATCTCCCGCCTGCGGCACTACATGCTCGGCCGGGGCTGGTGGGACGAGGAGGAGGAGAAGGGCTGGCGCAAGAGCTCCCGCAAGATGGTAACGGGGGCGATCCCCCGGGAAGTTCGGCAGGGGGATCCCCGGGAGTTGGGGGAGGGATCCCTGGGATTTTGGGGAGGGGAATCCCTGGGATTTTGGGGAGGGATTACTGGGATTTTGGGGAGGGGAATCCCTGGGATTTTGGGGAGGGGAATCCCTCGGATTTTAAGGAGGGATCCCTGGGATTTTGGGGAAGGATCACTGGGATTTTGAGGAGGAAACACTGGGATTTTGGGGAGGGACCGCTGGGATTTTGGGGAGGGGAATCCCCAGCATTTTGGGGAGGGATTACTAGGATTTTGTGGAGGGATTACTGGGATTTTGGGGAGGGATTACTGGGATTTTGGGGAGGGGAATCCCTGGGATTTTGGGGAGGGGAATCCCTGGGATTTTGGGGAAGGATCACGGGGATTTTGAGGAGGAAACACTGGGATTTTGGGGAGGGACCGCTGGGATTTTGGGGATGGGAATCCCCAGGATTTTGGGGAGGGATTACTGGGATTTTGGGGAGGGGAATCCCTGGGATTTTGGGGAGGGGAATCCCTCGGATTTTAAGGAGGGATCCCTGGGATTTTGGGGAAGGATCACTGGGATTTTGAGGAGGAAACACTGGGATTTTGGGGAGGAAACACTGGGATTTTGAGGAGGGGAATCCCCAGGATTTTGGGGAGGGATTACTAGGATTTTGTGGAGGGATTACTGGGATTTTAAGGAGGGATCCCTGGGATTTTGGGGAAGGATCACGGGGATTTTGAGGAGGAAACACCCGCTGGGATTTTAGGGAGGGACCGCTGGGATTTTGGGGAGGGGAATCCCCAGGATTTTGGGGAGGGATTACTAGGATTTTGTGGAGGGATTACTGGGATTTTGGGGAGGGATTCCTGGGATTTTGGGGAGGGGATCGCTGGGATTTTAAGGAGGGACCACTGGGATTTTGGGGAGGAAACACTGGGATTTTGGGGAGGGGAATCCCCGGGATTTTGGGGAGGGATTACTGGGATTTTGGGGAGGGGATCGCTGGGATTTTAAGGAGGGATCACTGGGATTTTGGGGAGGGGAATCCCCAGGATTCTGAAGAGGGATCCCCGAGATTTCGGGGAGGGGAATCCCCGGGATTTCGGGGAGGAAAAGGCGCTGCCGCTGCCCCGCAGGTGATGGAGGCGTTCGAGCAGGCGGAGCGGAAGCCGAAGCCCAACGTGCAGCTCCTTTTCTCCGACGTTTACCAGGAGATGCCGCCCCACCTGCGACGGCAGCGGGCGGCCCTGGAGCAGCACCTGCAGCACTACGGGGAGCACTACCCCCTCGAGCACTTCGAAAAGTGAAAATAAACCCGGGCCTGCGCCCGCCCCGGCTGCCTGGTGGGTGCGTCGCCGAAGGGGACGGCCCCCCCGGGGGCAACAGCGGCCTTGGAGAGGGGGGTTAACCCCCTTCGGGGGGATTAAGCCCCTTGGAGGGGGAGTTTAGCTTCCTGGAGGGGGGACTAAACCCCTTGGAGGGGGAATTAAACTCCTTACGGGGGTAATTAATCCCCTTGGAGGAGGGAAGTAGCCCCCCTTGGGGGATTAAACTCCTTGCGGGGGTAATTAATCCCCTCGGAGGGGGGGAATAGCCCCCCTTGGGGGATTAAACTCCTTGCGGGGGTAATTAATCCCCTCGGAGGGGGGATTAACCCCCCTTTGGGGGGAATTAACTCCTTGCGGGGGTAATTAATTGCCTTGGAGGGGGGATTAAGCCCCTTGGAAGGGGGATTAACTCCTTGCAGGGGTAATTAATCCCCTTGGAGGGGGGATTAACCCCCCTTTGGGGGGAATTAACTCCTTGAGGAGGTAATTAATTGCCTTGGAGGGGGGATTAAGCCCTCTTGGAGGGGGGATTAAACTCCTGGAGGGGATAATTAATCTTGGAGGGGGAATTTAACCCTCTTGGGAGCGGAATTAACCCCACCGTGAGGAGGATTAGCCCCCTTGGAGGAGGAATTAAATCTCTTTGGGGGGATTAGTCATATTGGTGGGGGGAATTAACCCCCTTGCAGAGAGATTAAACCCCTTGAGGGTGGAATTAACCCCCTTTGGGGGGGATTAACAGGGTTGGAGGAGGGAATTAACCCCCCTGAGGAGGGATTAACCCCCTCGAGGGGGGAATTAACCCCCTTTGGGGGGGATTAACAGGGTTGGAGGGGGGAATTAACCCCCCTGAGGAGGGATTAACCCCCTCGAGGGGGGAATTAACCCCCTTTGGGGGGGATTAACAGGGTTGGAGGGGGGAATTAACCCCCCTGAGGAGGGATTAACCCCCTCGAGGGGGGAATTAACCCCCTTTGGGGGGGATTAACAGGGTTGGAGGGGGGAATTAACCCCCCTGAGGAGGGATTAACCCCCTCGAGGGGGGAATTAACCCCCTTTGGGGGGGATTAACAGGGTTGGAGGGGGGAATTAACCCCCCTGAGGAGGGATTAACCCCCTCGAGGGGGGAATTAACCCCCTTTGGGGGGGATTAACAGGGTTGGAGGGGGGAATTAACCCCCCTGAGGAGGGATTAACCCCCTCGAGGGGGGAATTAACCCCCTCGAGAGGGGATTAGCCCCCTCGGGGGGTACTAAATCCCCTGGGGGGGGGTCAGCCAGTGCTTCCCTGGTTCCCAGGGGGCCGTTACGGGGTATCAGCCCCCCAAAACACGCGCAGGAGCAGCTGGTTTCAAGCTGGGAACTCCAGGGGGGGTCCAGCGCCACCCCGAATGGGGCAAAAAGCGGAGAAACGCGTCGATCGGCGCCAAGAAAACCCAAATCCACGGAGGGAGGGGAGGCAGCACGCAGCCGCCAGGCATTTAATGCTTCGGGGGGGCGGCGTGGCTCCCTCCGCACCCCAAAACCCCCTCGGGCTCAGGCGGGGGGCTTTTCCGGCCCCGGCGGCGTCCCCGTCCCCGCGCCGTCCCCGAGGTCCATGCCCAGGACCTGGCAGCCCGGCAGCATCTCCTCCAGCAGGATACGGACCAGCCCCGGGCTGGGCACCCGCACCCCCGCCACATCCAGGCGTCGGAGCTCCCTGGGGGGGGTACGGACAGAGATTGGGGGGCAGCTGGCACTGGGGTGGGGGGGTCCCCGTGTCGTCGTCCCCCCCCCCTGCTCACCGGAGGTGGTGGAGGGTGGCCAGGCCCCTCTCGGTGACGCGGGGACAGCGAGCCACCGACAGCTCCCGCAGGCTGTCCCCGAAAACGTGCAGCCGCCCCAGCGCCCAGTCGTCGAGGTGGGGGCACCCGCTCAGGTCGAGGTGCTGCAGCCGGGTCAGCGGCGCTGGGGTGGGGGACAGGCAGGGTCGGGGGGGGGGGGTCCCTGAGCGGTTTAGGGGGGGTCCCCTGGGGGGTCCCCGGGGCTCACCCAGGTTGTCCAAGCCGTTGTAGGTGAGGGGGGAGCCGCTGAGGTCCAGGGCCACCACGGGGACGTGGCGGAGGCGCAGCACCTCGGGGCGCCAGCGGTCCTCCGGCCGGATCCAGCGCTCCTGCCCCTCAAATCTAGGGCGGGGGGGGGCATCAGGGCGAGCCCCCCCCCCCCCGGGGGGCAGGGGGACACCCCCAAAGCGGGGCAGGGGCTCACCTCACCCCCCCGCCGCAGGACAGGGCGAAGACGGCGGCCGCCACGTTGTCCCCGTAGGTGTCCCTGAGGAAGCCGCGGTACCTGGGGGGGGGGCAAGAGCGGGGGGGGCCTGAGCCAGCCCCTCCGCCTGCGCCCCACAAGTTGGGGGGGCCCCAATCCAGCCCCTCTGCCCGTGTCCCACACACAGGGGGCTGGATCCAGCCCCTCCGCCCGCGCCCCACACATAGGGGGCTGGATCCAGCCCCTCCTCTCGCGCCCCACAAGTTGGGGGGCCCAATCCAGCCCCTCTGCCCGCGCCCCACACACAGGGGGCTGGATCCAGCCCCTCCGCCCGCATCCCACGCGTGGGGGGCCGGATCCAGCCCCTCTTCTCGCACCCCACAAGTTGGGGGGCCCAATCCAGCCCCTCTGCCCGCGCCCCACACACAGGGGGCTGGATCCAGCCCCTCCTCTCGCACCCCACAAGTTGGGGGGCCCAATCCAGCCCCTCTGCCCGTGCCCCACACACAGGGGGCTGGATCCAGCCCCTCCTCTCGCACCCCACAAGTTGGGGGGGGCCCCAATCCAGCCCCTCCGCCCGCGCCCCACACACAGGGGGCTGGATCCAGCCCCTCCTCTCGCGCCCCACAAGTTGGGGGGGGCCCCAATCCAGCCCCTCCGCCCGCGCCCCACACACAGGGGGCTGGATCCAGCTCCTCTGCCCGTGCCCCACAAGTTGGGGGGGCCCAATCCAGCCCCTCTTCTCGCACCCCACACCTGGGGGACCTGACCGAGCCTCCTCCACCCGCACCCCACAAACGGGGGGGGGCCCGATCCCACCCCTCTCCCTGCACCCCACAAGCAGGGAGCCTGACCCAGCCTCTCCCCTCCCGCCCCACAAGCGGGGCACCAACCCCCCAAAGACGGGGGACCCCCCCCCAAAGACGGGGACCCCCCCCAGCCCCACGCACGCGTTCCTGCTCCGCAGCCGCTGCCGCCGCAGCCGCTCTCCCCAGGCCGCCGCCGCCTCCACCTCGTAGAACCACCGGCCCAGGCGCTGCAGCAGCCCCCCCGCCGCCGCCCCCCGGCTCTGCCCGGGCGGGGGGCGCGGGGGGCGGCCCCCCCGGCCCCCCAGAACCTGCGGGGGGAGGAGCGGGGCCGCCTCAGCCCCCCGCACCCCCAAAGAGGCTCAGGAGGCGCCGGGGGGGGGGGGGGGGGGGCACATCGCCATTTAATTATAGCGGGGGGGGGGGGAGGGAAGAGACCCCCGGGGGGGGGGGAGCAAAAAGGGGGTCCCCAAAGTGGGGGCACACGCGAAAATTGGGGGGGGGGGGGGCTCGTCCTTTTGGGGTCGCAGGGGGAGAAAGGCTCTGGGGAGGGACCCCCCCATTTGTGCTCGGCCTGGGGGGGGGGGGGGCCCAGCCGCCCAGGCCTTTCCCCCCCCCCCCCCTTTCGGCCTCGGGGGTGCCGCGGAGGGGGCACAGGCCCCCCCCAAACCGCCCCCCCCCCCCGAGGTCCCCCCCATCACCGAGGGGGGGCCCCTCGGGGTGCGCCCCCCCCCCCCCCCCCACGCCACGGCGCCGGCGGGCAGCACCTACCGCCCTCAGCGCCGCCATCTTGGACGCGTCACGTGACGGGGCGGGCGCGCGCGCGCGCGCACGCGTGAGCGGGCACCACCCCG